>NC_134828.1:63741439-64051495 GCF_004210375.1 Tachypleus tridentatus | reverse complement strand
AAACTTGAAAAAATATGAATAACTCTTTTTCTTCTTCTCTGAATGCATAATTGTTTCAAGACTTTAAAATTACTTGTCTTCCCAAGTTTAACAGTTAACTTTCATGGTTTTGTTGCCAGACTTTGTACTGAGGTAGGAATTTATTCCTCCATGAAAAAAAAGAGATAAATCATGGTAAAACCCTTGGCATGTTTTCTGTGAAGGTCAAGAATAGAATACATGATCTATGTGATTTCTGTAATATTAAGACAAAACTGTGCTAAGACTTACTTTTTTGTCCCTACTAACCTGGTTCTTTAAGTTGTAATTCATGTGGCTTTCAAACACTCATTTTAAAATATAAAAACAGATTACTCACTAGAAGAGGATGTCCCAGAATTACTGTACTCACCTGGCTTTTTCATTAAATTATAAATAGGATCCAATAATTCTTTTATCTGAGTAAAGTATAATAAAAGACTTTACAACAAAAATACATACAATAAACTGTGTATGTATGACCACAAGAAATAAATAACTGTAGTAAGTTTTAAGTATAAGAGAATCTTCTCTTCCTATTGGTTATAAATATATCAATCAGTCACATGCTGGCAATTATTAACTAATTTTGAGAGAGGTATGAGAGAGTTCTCTGGTGAGATTGAAACATTTAACGATATATCAGCAAATCAAGAAGGTAGAAAAGTCAAATTTTATGTGTCTAATTAATTGAAAACTGTAAAAGTCTATTATTGAAGTTATTCAGACACAAAGAAGAAGTACAGACACATCACTTGACACAGAAAATTGAAGACTGAGAATTTTTATTAATATTCCATTTTAAAATGAAGAAATTAAAATGTACAACATATATAAATATCTGAATTATAAAGTTTACTACAGTTTTATGCTAAATTTACTAGCATACACTGATAATTAAAATATTTAATTATATTCTAAATATAACTCTGTAAACATTTGTGGCATATGCACTTAAATCCAGCTATGCTTATAATGTTAAATGAGGTTTGGCTAAAGGAAGTGACATTACAAAAAATGAAACCTACAATGTTTTCCATAGAAACAGAAAAACTTGCAAAATTAACATTTTCCTTAACAGCAAATGTACTTCTGAGAGCCACTTATCTCTTCACATAGAACCTATTTTTTATGCAATCACCTATGAAATTTTGTGCATACCACTAGTCTTAAGCTATCTCCCACCTGAGACATATATTTTAACATAAGCTCTGCCAGAATGTAATGTAACCATCATATGATAATATATGAAGATATGCAGAAAGGTAAAGTATCTATTGGAAATAAATTTTCAAGTAAATACTATCTTGCAAAAAAATATCCTTACCTCTTTCAAAATAGTATCTAGAATTTCATACTGGTGTAGTAGAGGGGCAAGTGCAATTGCAAAAGCACAGCTGAGGAAACTGAAGGTGAAAAGCTTGTGCAATGTGACATCCCACAATGGGGGCTTACTAGACGAGCAACACTTGTGGGAGATTGCATTCATTTCATAAATATTGTACTGTCTTTTACCAGATGGAAGTGTGAAAGGAGAAAGGTTAAAAAAAAAGTTAATGACTCACAGGGATGGGAAGAAAAGTGAATGATTAACTGAACATTTCCACACAACTAGTTTAGTATATGTTCATAGATTACTGTAACATGGACAATGATCCCTTCCAGTTATAAGAAGAGAATGCTTTGCCCCATTTGACTGGCCATACCACTGTAAAATTGACATATTATATAAGAGGGGGTAACCTGCACTACTTCCTTCCACCTCTTGTTGTCCACTTGAACTCCATCCAAAAAGATTGTATAACTGATAAAAAATTCTCAAAGTCAACCACCCCAGGAGCTAAAAACTAAAAGTGGCAAGGGTCTTCCATGCTCCACATAAAATATGAAAAAGAGAGGAATTTGCATCAGGAAGACACTGGAGAGGTGCCTACAACCAATTACATCTAACCACTGCAGAGATCTTTTACCAGAAAATGTATAACAAGTAACCATAAAATCTAATTTGGAAAACTGGCATAGTTAAGCTATGAAAGCGGAAAACACTTCCCAGGGCCGGCTTTTGTATGTTAGTCAATGAAAGGTACAGACTGGAATAGACAATGAAATATATAAGTATATCACCTTAAAGATCCTGCATAAAATCCTCATCTCAACAGCTGGCACATCTGAAGCATGGGTAGATGGGTTTAGTGCTTTACATTACCTCTGACTCAGTGTGGATTCAGAGAAGTGAGTATACCCTGTGAGGCAACACTTACCACTGAGTGGGTTCTAAGACATGAATTGTAAAAGGGTAGAAATGAGTAAAAAATAAAAAGTCATTTATGCATCAAACAATGAGTAGAATGGAAAATAAATGGCAAATTCCTGAAGGAGACAAAACTACCATATGAAGATGAAGGTACTGAATGTAGTCTACACTCAAGTTTGGAGGATCTTGTACAAGTGTCACCAAAGCTGCAAAGCCTGTATGAATTAAGTGGTGGATTTGATATAATGAGACATGAACTAGGCTGCAAGCATCTCCATTCACAGAGGAAAAGATGATCTGGATGAGTGGACAAATCCACCTAGTAAGCATGATAGATGAAAGATCCCTAGAATAACAAGGATCCCATGACAAGAATAAACAATTGCAGGAACCATGAAATAGAGTTATGCATGACAAGTTAAAATTGACTACTCAAACAGGATACAAAGATTATAAGAATCATTATATTCATAAAAAAAACCAAGATTTATAAAAATGTGAGAGAGATGGAATGATCTCGTTTCTGAGCTACTCAAATCATATAAAATGAACAGTTAGGGAACAAGATCTTTTGAAACAAAATAAAAAAGGCACCCAATACATAAAGATCAGATCTGTAATAACCACAAAGAGGATAAGGAAACAGGTTTTGAGAGAGAGATGATATAATGAGCATGTGGCCAAAGGTTCAAAGAGTATCTAGAACCACATTACGGTTCAGTCAGGGTGGAAAGAACAGGGGAGGAAGAGAAAGATTTGACAATCCTTGGTTAAACATCAAGGTAAAAAAGGCCTAAAGGTAGGCAACAGCAGCTAAGACATAGTTAAATGACAAATTGGATGGAAAGAAACACTGTGCAGATGGCTACCTACCATGGACAAGTCAAACTACACAAATCATATGACTTGGTGAACCCAATCAGTGAGTTCAATACGGAGCAGATCATGGGACACAGGAGGAATCCTTGGAGCAAATAAGACAGGAACAATAACATGAATGGAGGAAGTATGAGCCACATTACCTATCAAAGATTGAACTGCACAAATATCTATCCAGAACTGAAAAGGAGTATAGGTGGGAAATGAAAGATAATGGAAATAGAAGAGAAAAGAAGAGAGGTTAACATAAAAGAAATGGTAAAGGTATGGGAAATGATGGCATAAATATTGGAATGATGATGAATGCAGGCAAGTAGAAAGAGGGCTTGAGGGAAAAGAAGTACAAGAAACACACAACAATAAATTCAAATGAAGAATTGAAGAGGGCATGAAGGACAAAACTGAGATCCATTATGGCAAAAATAACATGGAGCATGGACAAGACGAAAGCAATGCAAAGAAGGGAAATAACAAGGAAGAGGAAAGCTTTACAGAAATAGGAGAATTAGTTGGAATTCTACAGGGCAGCCCTATAACTAGAAACAGTTGACCCAGAAAAACCCTGATCACATAATCAAGCAAAGAACTGGGAAAGATGAGGTACCATAAAACGAGAGGAGGAGAAGCCACAGTGAACAGATCAAGATCTGAAAGTAGACTACTGCCTTTGGTACACAGACAGATAGGAATGTTGAATGAAATGGAAAAGGAAAGATGCTACATGAAGAGTAAGTCCCCAAGTTAAGGTAAGGAACTTGGCAAAAACCACACATGAAGATTGGGTTTGGTGACATCAGAAAGGACTATATCTGATCATAGTTGTTGGAGAAAAGACTGGGATAGAGGTCAGGGCAGAGGATGTTGCTCCAGTGAGGGCCACAGCAAAGGGAACCATGCCTGATAAGGCCAATATGGAGCTAGGAGCAGTACAAATACATTACAAGTAGTAGTTTAGATAAGGGAAAAGAATATGGAGAGGAAACTGACTGCAGGGTAGACATACAGGTGAAGATTCCTCCAATCCTGGCTGAAATCACCTACATCCAGAACTGAAGGATGTGGAACCAGAGACTCAAAGAAAGGAGTTTTGACATTCCAGTAAGTGACAAACACATCTATATGTAGTATTCCCAGTTGAGAATATATCCACCAAAATATATGGGGTGAATCTGGTTGAATTGAGCTTCATAACAGCAAGAGCGTAACATGTTAATGTCACTATGTAGTGATCATGGTCCCAATTAAGAGGATCCAGGGTCTGAAAACAGAGATGTGAATCTGGTTTCCTCTTGCTTTGTGATATAGTCAATGACAGTAAAATAGTATGAATGAACCATAACCACCTGCCCCTCAGTAATAGGAGAAAACCTCATCGTGGTTAATTCCCTATCAAGTCCTCAACCAAGGTTGGCCCTGATCCCAGGGTAAAGAGGAAAGGATAGTTCATGGGATTGTGGGAGAAATTTCATGATCAAGAAGTGTCCACTGAAGGGAATGCATGTGAGATCGACCCAAGGGAGTGACAGCTTCCAAGGACGTTCATTTCCTAAAAGAGAGAGAGAACCCCTCACACAGTGAGAAAAGAAGGTAGGGCCACTGAGACTAACCATTTCATTGAAGAAAAAATTCCCAATGGAATAAGGTATTGAGTGAGGTAAAAAATGGACTTCTCCTACTGGATCAGAAAACCCCACCCAATTAGTATCTCAAAGAAGTTAGTAGATGTGACTGACTGGCTGGGTATGGGAAGAAGTGAGCAAGGACCGGCTGTCCCTGAAAAGGAGAGTCTGTAGACCCAATGAGTGAAAGTAATGGGCAAAAGAGTGTATCACACAACAAAACACATGGAGCTGAAAAAAGACTGAATGACAGTATCCTGAACTAGAAGAGAAGACCTCTGTGAACAAACTAAAGAAAATGACTTGATATTGGAGTGGATGAAATATAAAAATAAGCATCCATCAGAACAATTTGGTAATCCAGAGTTCCATGGGGGAAAAAACCATGGTGAGAGGTAGGAGTCCATAAATACCTCAGGTTATTTGCGTCACAGACATAAGTAGGTGGATATAAGGGAGTGTTTCCAGAAATAGAAAGATGAGTGGAGCCAGTATGTTTGATTCAGTGCATAAGTGATATCTCATTGAATAGAAAATTATAAGAGGTACTTATTTGATATTCCAGCTTGTCAATATCAGTAATTTGAGTTCCTAATTTGTAAGAAACTATAGACTTTGTATTTGGACATCACAAACATCTAATTTGAGTTAATGCTGCATTCTGTGTGCCATGTAACACACACACAAAAATCAATACATAGGATTTATTTTTTTAATATTTACTTTTAACCCCTTCATAACAGGTCACAGGTCAAAAGCCATGTCATCACATTTGTTGACTTGCATTCAAAATTTTATTGAACAGCTATTTTATAAATTTATGTCAACAAGTTTGGAATCAAATTGCAGATTATAATTTAAAGTTCAATATTATATATTAATTTCTTAATTTAAAAGTAAATATTAAAAGAACACATCCAAATATAGATTTTAGTGAGTTACATGGTATGTTGAATGCAACACTGTTTAAAATTAGATGTTTATGACATCAAAATACTAAGTCTATAGTTTTATACAAATTCGGAACTCAAATTACTAATACCATCAAGCTATAATACAAAATACGAACCTCATATCTTTTTATTTTGCTGAGATATAGCTTGTGTACTAAATCAAATGCAGTAGCCCCATTCACTTATTTCCAGTTTTTGGAAATGGTCCCTTACATACACTTACTTCAATATATTACATATGAATAACCAATCAACAGCTTAGAATCTTTGAAAAGGCTTTCACGTTCTTTTGATCCAAGATTTCAATGAGGTAGATTAGGGCTTTAGTCTGCTCAAACTTCATATTTTTTAAAATCTAAATATATCTTAGTTACTAAGCTTGATAAATTACAGTAAAACTCTATGATATTAGTGTAGTTATTTATGACTTCTTTTGTTATTCAACTGTATATATAAAACCTAAAAAAAAATTTTGTTTGATTTCCTCCACATGCAAAATTTCAAAAGGCTTAGTAACCTAATTCCAGCAACAACCAAGCATAAAGATCACAGTGAGAAGAGATAATTGTTTGCTTCACTTCTTGATTTATTTTTTATATTTTAAAAAATTTAAGTGTGATAATTCATTTCTAAATAGTCATAATCTATATACATATATATAATGTATAATAATTAAAATGTATATTACAAAATACTACTCCACTAAAACACAGCTAAGATAGGGAAGACTGAAGGTCAGATTTATATCACTGGATATGTGGCCCAGGTGCACGTGCACTGCATCAATGCAAGTTATGTAATGTTAATTAGGCATGACTGGAAGATCAATATAATAAAAAATAATAAATATATATGTCCATATATAGTGTTATGAGACTTAAAGCTACTTAGACATAACATTTGTATTTTGTTATAATATGTAGTCATTCTAGCACAAAAAAAGCATAATTTATTTTTGTTTCCTATTTATTTTATATGATGCTTACAAGGTTGATCAAGTGACAGACCCCACATAGTGAGAGTATAGAAAATAACAAAATATAAAGGCTTACTGAAAACTAAAGTTTGAAAAGCATTTAGGAGGTTTTAAGAGATTATGCTAATAACATTTGAGATTTTTGGGATGAATAATAGGTTTTTATAATCATAACATGAAATAACTTTGCACTCAGACTAGAAACAAAATAAACTCTATTTTCACAAACAAATCTTCAGCAAAAGTATTTCATTAACAACTTAGATTTTTGGTATACAATATACTTGTAATCTTTATTAAAAGTCTACCAAATTTTGTGAAGATACACATGCAATATCAAATGTTATAATGCAAATACCTAACATGTGCAAATGTGCAGATGAACTCATGTATATTATACCACGCCCATAGGGAAAGGGTTAAATTAAGAAATCAACTGATGAATCAAATTAAAATTTGAATTATAATCTACAATTTCGTGATGACAAGAAAACCCACTTGTAGTGAAAATTATATATTTAAATATGGTTTGAATGGGTAAAGAAGGCACTAATAGAAGAGAGAACAACATTTCGACCTTCTTCGGTCATCATCAGGTTCACAATAAACCAATACAAAGGAACACCTTTATACCTATATTAATAAATATATCCAACATCTAAGTACGCCCTCCACATTCCTACACTCAATTACACAACTGCCTTCAAACATGTGGTCAGCTACCAGTCAGTAACCCTTTCTTTCTTTATTAACCAGATGATGACTGAAGAAGGTCGAAACACTGTTCACTCCTCTATTAGTGCCTGCTCTACCCATTCCAGCCATTTTTAAATATATAATCTACAATTTGATCACAAACTTATAAAAATTCATGCATAAATAGCAGTTTGGTACAATTTTGAATGTGAGTCAACAAACACAATGTGATACTGCCTTTGACCAGTGACCCACTGTGATAGGGTTAACAATAGCAACATGTGGCTCAAACCTAATCCACAATTACATGCAACTAATAGTAAAGAAGAAGGAACTTTACAAACTAACTAACATAAACAATGAATGTAAAAGTAAAAAAGAATACATAATGAACCATTATACCCACAAAAATTTCCACAATTACAATTACTCAACCAGTAACTATCATTCAAAATCCATGAATATACCAAAAATTAAACAAAAACAAACAATTAACATACTCTAAATACAAATTTAAACTAAAGTAACTTAAATGGTAAAAGAATTGTAAAAATCTAATTTATCAACTGTTGAGCAGAGAAGATGTGAAAGATCTAAATTTTCTTGTGAAGAAATCAGGTCATTATACACAAGCTCCCATAAATTCCCTAAACATGGATATACCTACCAGGAGTGAGAAATATCTGCTGGAGAACTTACCACAGATCTCATAGAAAAAAGAAAGAACACCTAACCCAGCAGATTACATAGTAATACAGTGAAAGGAGGAAGATGTAGTAGAAAGAAATTTCCATTTGGAAGTTATATCCTTCCCCAGAAAAAAAAACCATAATGTGAAAGGAAGAAATCGTTGGACAAACATAAGACAAAAACTTCAAGCAAACTAAAACTTGTACTTCCCCAGGAGACACTGACGACCCTTAGGTCTAGGGACTCATCTTGGAACCACTGTCAAATGTCACAGGAATTTCATCATCTACCATATTAACTCTTTAAATTCATGTCAACAAACAAGTAGAAACAGTGGAAACCAAAGTTGAAACTGATATAAATATTTTAGTTACATGGTGAGCAAGTTAAAGCAAACATCTACACACTAGAATGCCAATCAAAAAAGTGAAGATTGTTCTAAAACAATAGAGAAAGCTAGCTGGCACATTATGATTGGTGGAGAAAAATCATATGATCAGCACATTCTGAAATAGCACAAAACTGATGGAGTAAAAAGACTGGTATGCTGTAGCATTTTTTTTTTTGTAATGCTTAAAGAGCAGACCAAGAAGGTAGTACAGTTCCTTCATAAAGTTCCTACAACAAAAAAAACCAAGTAACTAAGAACAAGTCAGAAAACAAAATGTCAGTCAAGGTATTGTAAAATACAAACCGTAAATCTCCAGAAGAACTATCAGGATTCAAAGTGTACGGCTTCAGAGAGGAGTTGAAAAGAGGATAACAAGTGGGTAAAAGAGAATTCATGAATAGAAAAGAAGAATTTGCCATAAGCCATGGCAAAGAAATCAGGGGATTGAGAAGGACAAGGCATTTGAGAGTGTGAAGTTAAGCTGATCCAGAAACAAGCCTAGAAGAGGGAAATCAAATAATCCTCAGCCTGAGAGACAGGTAGTAAGAGATAGAAAAAATCAAAAGACAGAGATGAAATATAAATAAAAGACAAACCAGAAGAATCAAATCCACAAGGTAATTTGGACAAAGGACACTGTCCTCTGCAGGTAAAGAGGAGCCTAGCACAAATCCAAGAGGTGGAAAGAGCTGATCAAAATTACCATTCTTTTGATCAGATTCAGAAGGGGAAGGACACATTTCAGACACAAGAACAGGGAAATCAGGCAATGAAAGCATAAAAAATAGAAAACAAATAGAACAATGTCACAGAAAAAAAACACGGTCATTGTGAGCAACATCAGCAGAACCTTGGGAGGAGGTAGTAATTACTATCACTTGAGAACTGATTATTATTAAATAAACTCAAAAGACTACTTTTTCTTTTGTATGCAGTAACTGAAAAGTTAGGTAGGTTTAGATCAAATTCAAAATAAAATAAAGTGATCAAAAATTAACACTGGAATACAGGTAGTACAACTCTCACTATATTTAACATAAGACTTAGATAAATATATCTATTTACAACAGTACCAAGGGAAAGAAAATGAACTTAATTTTGAGAGTAAGTACTTTTGGAGACCTACTGTATGTGGAGGATGTGTCACCATTCTACTGGTGGAGAGATATTAATACACTGTGCACTAATATAATTGATGTTAAAAAAAATGTGTTTCAGGTGGAAAATAGTTCAAGGCTAATAGATTGCCTATAATCTCAAAGGCAGATGCCCAAGAAATAGCTACTAAGAGCAGAAAGGTAAGGATACAGTTTCAGAAGCAGAGAATTTAGGGAGTAAAGAGCTTTGTAACCAACCCACAAGTCAATCCAGAACAACAATGCACCCTTATCTGTAAAGCCTATAGTTATTAATGAGAATCCTATGACCCAAAAAACATAATCAATGTGATGTGCAAATCTTTTGCTACCAATAACAAAACAGTATACACAGAATATAATTCAAAAGTTCACAAAATTTCACTCTTACCTAAATTCAGTGAATGTAATAATTGTTTTAATGAAAGAGACAGCCAAGGCAATTAGTATTACAATAGGTATGTGATTGAATAGGATTGCTAAGTCTATTGAAGCAGATAAGGAATTTTTGTCTTTGATCTCCTTATGTACGGTACAATAGAGAAGTGGAAAGTTTATCAAGATATGTATCTTACAATGAACTTACAATCTTTCACAGAAGCTTGCTACCATGGGAAGTGCATTATCAGGCATTATCAGTATATAACAAGGCTAACAGAATGAGTATCAATGACAATGCAAAATATAAATCTAAGATCTAAGAACAGAATGGAACTTGAAGCATTATTCTTACAAAGTGCAAATAATTCTGAATTCAAGCATTTCTTCTATTATCATCAACTCTATACTCCAAACTGTATAATGTATATTATTATAAAAATTACTATCATTTGCTTACCTCCAAACCCCAAATTGTACATGTTGTATCAATGCTAGATGTTCCCAGAAGATTTGGGTCAACTTCATTCCAGTCAAATGACGTTAAAGGTGCACAAAAATCTGAGTTTTTATTCTATTAGTTGGACAAAATGTAAAGTAATTTTAGATAATACAAAAAACGAAAATAACAGATGTACTTTAGATGTATGTTCATTCAAGCTTTATTTTAATTAATAAATATTTTCTATCACTGTGTGAAACCTAAAATAAAGGAAGAATATACATTAGTAAGATCAGGGTCTACATTTTTAACCTTAATCAGAAGATTTTTAATGCAGAATAATCTACTGACATCACATATATACACACACACTGTTTCAGCAGAAAAAAATACAGATGTTTAGAAATTTAATACATAAAGTGTGTTTATTACTTTCAAAAGTAACTTGATCTATAAAGGATTTAACAATTTAATATAAAATTTGTAGACTGATCACATCACTGAACTGTGTGAGGTTTAAACAAGTCTTACATTGTTCAACAAACATTCAAGTCTTGTTTCAGAATCACCAGCTCTCCACACTCTCAGGTAATCACCACTGGTTGCAAGAAGATCTGGATAAATTCCTTTACCATCAGGAATCCACATTATTTTAGTAGTTGGATAGGGATGATCAAAGGTACTCTTGGCTGTGAATTCTGAAGTGTCCTCATCAAGAGAAACTACCTGGACCTTGTAATTGTAAAAATTGGAATCACAAATAGATTCTTTTGGGGCTGATTAATGTTAAGAGTTGAATTTAAATTCACATTTGGGATTAATTTTACAATTTTTAATATATTAATAAATCTATATACAATATCATTCAGTGTCTGTGTGTCACATAACTTCTCCTAAACAACAGCTGCAGTGACTTTAAATAATACCAAACGAACTGTCTCAGTCTTAAGGTCTGAACAATTATAACGTTTCTTACCCCACCCTTTACAGAACCCAAGGATTTCCCAAAACGTCTTTCTCCTAAATTGTTAAACTCACCAACTTCTAAATGCCAAATAAACTGACTCAGCTTTGAGGTTTGTGTAAAGGAAAACTTTTCACCCAAATCCATAGCAAACCTGCGTATTTTACAAAAACACCCTTATAGGGATCCTCTGAAAGTAGATCCCAAATTGGGTAATGATTTATATTAAAACACATAAATCAGTGGGCCTAAGAATTACCATTCATAACTTGGTTAAAGAAATTAAACTTGCATTATAGTGGTAATGTTCATTAAACATTAAATTTGTATTATAGAAGTCACGTATATGTGAGCCATAGGCCCAGGAGTTCACTAATGAGTTCATATTTTCTAAATATTTTCACTCTAAAAATAAGAACATATAAAAAATACAAAAAATAAATAGAACTTCAGTTCTGCCAAAACATTTCTTTAGCCTTGATATTTTCACGTTATTGAAATTACCTAACCATTAGATTTCATCATGCCCAGTTTGATTTATATAAGGCCACACTGCTTACTATTATGAGTATTTTAGTCCTACACCTTATAATAATTTATTACAAATTAACCATTATGTTTTTGGTTTTTTTACATACATCTCATATATATTGCCTTAAAACAATTAGAGAGGCATCTATAAATCATGTTCATAAACATGTCTGATATCTTGGTAAGAGGTTAAATTTTTGTACCAGTTTTCATCATCCTATCAACTTATGCTGAAATGGTTACAAGCTATTCTCTTTAGGGCCCTTTCAATTTTTTTTATTATCAACTATTTGAGAATTTTATCTATTATTTGATAATATAACACAAGAAACAAGTACTTATACATTATGGTGAGTTACACCTGTTGTATATTATAGTGATTATAATACACAAGAGTAGGTTTAACTGTACAGTTGGACAATTAACTTGATTAATTAATATAATCATGTACCTATGTACATCAATTACATCAAATAGTTTCAAATAACAAACTAACATTTTAGAGCATTACTGTTTCACACTGCTACAACTGTCTAGTAATCAAAACTACTAGAAAATCTATTAATGTTGTGAATATAATTAACAAATTAGTGTTTTTGTTGATTATTTATTTGATTAGTTTAACATGCAGTTATTTAAAATGAGTCACAAAAATAATCAACTAATTGAAATTAGTGTTTTCAATTATTATTATTTTTGATAATTCTAATAATCCAGTAATACTAATATTGCTATTTTTGATTAATTAAATTTTTTTTAGCTTAATAAATTAGTAACACAATTCACAAAAATAATCAATTAACCAATATCTGGGATAACAATTATTACTGTTTTTGAACATTCCCAGTAATCAAAATATTTCCCTGTTTGTTTGTTGTTATGCACAAAGCTGCACAATAAGCTATTTGTATTCTAACCATCGTTAATTATGAAACCAGATTCTGTAGCATTATAATTAGTGATTTTTCTTTCTTTCTTTAAACCATCTCACAACAATAGCTGACCAGCTGAATACAATAGATTAATGAGTGATTAACTGATCAGTAAACTCCACTAATTCCCTAACAGCTAAAATAATTTTCTGCTCAAACTTTTGAATTAATGAGAGAAATTACAAAATTAGTTCTTAAACAAAATAAAAACTTGAAAATCTAACTAATTTTGACATAATCTTCCCACAAGATAAGTTCACCTTTGAAAAAAGTGGATACAATGATGTTCTTTCATTTCTTCAATACTTTTGTTCAAAGATGAAAACTAAACCTCAGACCAGGGTGTGAAAACTTACACAAAGAGTAATTTAATAATTGAGGTATTAGAAAAATAAATATAAGTACAGTTTTTATTTAAGTTGCCCATTACAGAACAGAATTAAGCAATTTGACTTATTCTGCACAGCCTTCAAGTTAATATGAAAAGAAAACATATGAATTTTGAAATTTCTTTTATTGTGTGACATACCTTATTATTATATTCTTCAATAAAACTTCCAAGAGCAAGTTAAAACGTCGATCAGGAAACACTCCAGTTCCAACGACCTCATATTTATATATTTCTTTCATAAATATAAGTACAGTTTTTATTTAAGTTGCCCATTACAGAACAGAATTAAGCAATTTGACTTATTCTGCACAGCCTTCAAGTTAATATGAAAAGAAAACATATGAATTTTGAAATTTCTTTTATTGTGTGACATACCTTATTATTATATTCTTCAATAAAACTTCCAAGAGCAAGCCGAAAACGTCGATCAGGACGAACACTCCAGTTCATGCTATATACCGTCCACGGAGCCTCATATTTATATATTTCTTTCCGCTTTGGAGCACCAACTGAATGTACAGCCATCATTTGAAAACGAAATGTATTACAATTGATTTAACTAACTCAAAAGATACCTTGTTCTGAAAATAAGTAAAAGAAAAAGTAGATTAGTTATAGTCAAACCATAACATACAAATATACAGGGTGTTCAGAAAGTCACTGTGCACTTATATATTTATTAACAGACAAAACTGCACAGTGACTTTCTGAACACCCTGTATATATATATTTCCAAGCGTATTAAAAAATTAAAAATCTTAAAAGAAAGTAGAGATCTTGCTACAAAACCATGAAACAAGAATTAATAATTTTTAATATTCTTATTTGTTTACTTTTTATGTTATACCTTTATAAAGTATATATTTTTTATTTTAGAAACTACAATGATATGTAGTACTTTCTTTTGGGTTTAAAAGATATTTAAATACATACAGACATGTTCACCATTTATTTTAAAAAAAATCCCAACATATTTGTTAAAATATCAAAAGCAGATACCCACAGGCCAGTCAAATAAGCCAGAGAAATCTTGTAGTGATAGTCTAAGCCTTCTAGGGTCTAGCCTACACCAGAAATGTTAATGAAATTTCTAGCATATTACTAGTATATATGCATGTAATACATCATAATAAATACTCCGAATGGTTGGTTTTTCACATATATGTTTAATAGGGTGTTTTTCAGACCACAAATTATTTGGAATCTTTGTTGATCTCTACTAGTAAGAACTATTATATACAAGAATGTTATATGAGAAAATCAAGTAAAATGAAAAAAATTCTGGTTAAACATTTCTCAACTCACATAATGCTAACAATTTTAAATTATTTCTTATCATACCAAAGAGTAACTCTTAAAAGAAAATGACCATTTTATATGGTGACCAGTAAAATAAATAGTAAACAACATTATGGTTGACAATTTTTTTTTCATAATGGAAAGACTGAACTAATAAATTATTCTCATATGAAACTGTCATGGTTAGAATATACAATAATCTCAAAAAGTAATAAGTAGAAAAAATAATTTTGATTAGTTGATTATTTTCATAACATTTAATCATAATTTCTGGTAATTGACTATTATACAAAACTAGTTAATATAATTGAAGGTCATAGATAACACTGCACAACAAAGTTTTTGCTTCTTGAACACTATTGGGTGTTCCTTATAGATTTTTGGCTGCTGATCACAAAAATCACATCCAAATTTGCCCATCATGTACCGTTTCATCGAAATCTTCAGTTTCACCAGGACATTACTACAATGGAAAAACGATATCAAGGCAACTGGAATCCGTCAATGCTTGCTGACTACTGTTGGACACTGCAATGTGATGCACTGGACATTGAATAGAAACAAAAATCAGGAGCAAAACACTTTTAATTATGTTGAACTTAATAGCGTATTAGAAACATAAACACAATTAAATACATTATTGCCGGTAAACAGTTAACTGTCTATTTTTCTGAGTTCCTACATGATGAAGCAAAACCAAAAATGTATTTGTACATACCCACCAGGTACCTGTCACAATCAGCAAAAACTTTTCAAAACAATTGTTGTGCAGTGTAATTAATTAAATTGATTAATCAAGTTAAATATGTCCACATGTTAGAAACTTCTTATTCTAATTGTTTGAATAGAAAAAGAGTTCTGGATGTATTGTTTATACGGAGAAAAAAAGACAATAAAAGTTGTGTCTATCTTGTCCAATGCTTTAATATGAGAAAACACAAAGGACCACACACAGTGATATTGGTTAACTATTCATCAAGGTCACCCTTTGCACTCTACAACTACACAATCAAAATCACAATCCAAAGCTACACATGAACTTTTTTTTTTACATTCACATAGCTACCCAACAAAAAGTTTCAATGAATTCAAACTAACAACAAATCTATTCCAAAATTAACAACTCAGGGTAAAGGTTTTACACAGCAAGTTTAGCTATGTAAAACACCTAAAGCTTTAACTATCCAAAATAAATTAAACTTCCAAATCAGTCTTTATCATTTCACTAATCTATAGCTCAAGCTTCCAAAATTTTTTCTGTGCTTCAATCAAAACCATTCTTGTAGTTTATAAAAAAGTCTAAATCTTTTTACAAACATTTTTTTCCTAATTCAAAGACTGTAAACCAGATATCAATCTGGTAGCTTTTCTATATACCCTTTTGTCAACAAGTCCCTACTTCCCATTATAAAGTTACAAAATAGTCCAAAGAGACTTGTACTTCACAACTGAGAAAACTGAATTAGTTCAAAAATTATAGTGAACAGGAAAATAACAACCACTATTTATGTATGTGTAGAGAAATTTGATTCCTTCAATTTACAATGGATGTCTAATTAAATGATCACCCATTTCTTTAATTTTCAAATCAAATAGTCTATTTCAGTCAAGTTCAGAAAAAACCTATTAAAAAATACAATTTCCAAACAAATGTATTTTCTATAATCACCTAAATAACAGGAGAAAACACAATTCAAATCATATCACTAAATTTACTAGTACAACTGCTTAATCCTTCCATCACCAATTCCAATTTCTCTTTTGTCTCTGCTATCCTTTCAGTTATTAATCACTATTCATCCAAATTCAGCAGTTTCCCTCTTATCAGCTACAAGTTACATGAGATTCCTAGTTAATCTGTAGATGATAACAACAACTAAAGCCTATCATGTTTGTACTGTCACTTGCTATAACAGTCTTCAGCTATTCATGTCTTACTATTAAAAGATGTGTTCTTCCTGTTCCTTATCAGAAATAAACTACTTTCCAATATATTACAAAGAAAAGACTAAATTTATTTTTAAGGAAAATAATTAACATTATCAAAATTTCACCTTGTTCAACCATGAATGTTTTTCTTGAATTACTTAGCTCTAAATTCGTCTAATGAAAATTTATAAAGTTAACACGTTGAATTTATGAAGTCCTTTGTCACATTATGTATGATACAATATATATATATATATATTCAATTATTATAGTATATTCAACTTCCAATATTAAACTAAGCGACATTATCCTTAACCTAGCAGGTCTGCTCAATGTATGTGGTATCTCGCAACAGTACTCGTACTTGTCGTAGGCCTATCGATAAAGTTTGACAAGGAGTACAGCAGACTAACACTTTTATACTTTCGGTAATTTAACTGGACAGTACAATAATAAAGCAGTACTCTACGGTATCTTTTTACTTTTCTATATGCCAATGAAAATATGAGCTAGCTTTCAATGACATCTATCATAAAAAAAATTAAATTAACTGTAACGTAAGCTTACTTTGCAATGTTCTTGAAAACGCTCTAAACTTTGTTCACTGTATCATGTGAAAGGTATTTAACTTATCCAAGAGCAGACAAATGTAGTAGCAACTATGTATTTGGCCAGTCTTTTATAAAACGTATTATTATTTAGGTATTATCTAATGTCTCTCTGCTTATCTCTTGTTTTTGTTATGTTTGGTGAAGCTATCTTTTATACAGATTATTAATTCATTTTCTCCAAAATAAACATGTACACTACTTTCATGTTTTATTTTTAGCTTTATTCCTCAGAGGGCACAACCTTCCGTGTTTTTTCCGATAAATATCGAATATCTATTAATAGGTGTTTTTTTTTTAGTTTAGTAGCATTACCACAGACGTCCGTGGTTTAACCAATGAATCAAACTTTATATATATTTACAAATTCAGAACTATTATTCGGGTATATTAAGGATGCTTCTCTTTCAAAATATAAGTAGGCACTATAAATAACGTTTATAATCTACGTGAAAATATGTATTTATTTAATAAAACATCTTATTCATTGTATAAACCTGATTTATTTTTTATTTTGCGCAAAGCTACACGAGGGCTATCTTTGCTAGCCGTACCTAATTTAGAAGTATAAGACAAGAGGAAAGATAGATAGTTATCATTACCCGCCGCCAACTCCTGAACTACTCTTTTACCAACGAATAGTTGGGTTGACCATCACATTATAACGCCCCCACGGCTGAAAGAACGAGCATGTTTGGTATGACAAGGATTCGAACCTGCGATCTTCGAAAGTTAGAACGAAACAACTGGCTATTTAGCTAAACTACGGTCAATACTTAAATTTGCTGCTGATATAAAGGTATAAGATGTTTTTGGTTGTGTTGAGAATGATGTTGCTTTACAAAATGATTTAGATAATTTAGTGAGTTGGACAGATGAATGGGAGGTAAGTTTTAACTATAATGAATCCAAAATAATATGTGTGGGTTATCATAACTTGAATCATAATTTAGATATGAATAATCTTAACATTGTTATGAAAGAAAGAAATCTTGATATAATAGTCGGTCAGCCTCTGAAGCCACCCAAGCAGTGTGCTGTTGCTAATGGTAAAACAAATAGGATTTTAAGTTGTATCTACAGAAAAATTGAGCATAAGTCTAGAGAGGTTACGCATTTGTTGTATACGTCATTGGTTAGGCTACATTTAAATTACTGTATTCAGTCTTGGGCTCCTTACCTTAGGAAGAAATTTAAATTGTTGTAAATGGTTCAGAGAAGGATTACTAAAATAAGAAGGTTTACATGTTTCTTCTTACGTAATAAAAGTAAATAACGTTTGTTCTGAGTTCAAAACATTCATATTTTATGTCAAGGCAAGTTTCAAGTAATCGTAGTGATGTTTCTAGATTTACCTATTCAGTAAAAAAGTTATATTTTTGGAAGATCAGTTCTACTATTTCGTAAGTAGAAAGATAATTTTTAATTACCTGTGGCGCCAGTGCATTAGACCCGCGTGTTACGTATTTACGACGTCATATCTGCACCCTGAGAATGGAGAAAAATAAAGTTCTTGTGATGGGAAATGGGAAAACAGTGTTCCCCATTGTAAATCTACATGTACACAGGATAACAATTTCTCAAAGTTGTGGGTTACACATTGCGTAATAACAAAGTTTTTCTAGTATCATATAAGCAAAAGTTCCATTATAGTATGATGATGTCTGGAATAGAGAGATTGACATACGTCATATAAATTTTGACAGTTTTTTCTAACAAAATGATTGTTCTTTGGAATGAGTTTTCTTCAAATGTTATGGAGGCATTAAATTTAAGTGAGTTTGAAAGAAAGCTTGATACTTGTATGAATAATAAGGGTTGGCTTTGAGGATTTTTAAAGTTTAGTTTAAAGGATAGGATGTCTACAAACTTACAACGTTAAAACCAGCAATTCGATTTCCCTCGGTGAACACAGCAGATAACCAGATGTGGCTTTGCTGTAAGAAAAATAAACAAAGAATGGGACAACCTAGATGGACTAAGAGGCTCATTTTTGTCCCTAAACATTATGTTATTTTAAAAGAGGTGAAATATATCAGTTGATTAGACTGGATGAAAGGTTCATATATCACTGGATATTCATTGGATTCTTACAGCTGTGGCATTTACATCTGTTTCGATGCATATGTACTTGCAGCAGACCAATTGTGCCATTTCCAGAAGACACTGCTGCTGCTAGAATGTAGATAGCTGAAGTATCACGGAATAAAACAAAGACTTACAGACATATTTCTTCCAAAAGTGGAAAATAAGAAGATTAATACAACATAAATACCTATTCAAAATCTAAATGTTTCTAAGATTCTCCTAGAAACTTGAAATCGATAATACATTTTCTGATAACGTAGTTTCAAAGTGCTTTGCATCAACGTTACCAATGTGCTTATTGGGTAAGAAATTAAAAACAAAAAACAAAAGCGAAGTAAAATGTCGAGGCTGATACCACTTTGAATGCATTACAAAAATAACAGGAGGAAGATACATTTGTCCTAAATTAATGTAAAATGATTTACACTCGTTTGGTGTTATACCAATGACATTTAATTTTATTTTTTGTACCTTTTTATAATCTTTTTAAATAATGTTTTTTTTTGTTTGTAATTAATAGTATGTTTGTTTTGGAATTTTGCACAAAGCTACTCGAGGGCTATCTGTGCTAGCCGTCCCTAATTTAGCAGTGTAAGACTAGAGGGAAGGCAGCTAGTCATCACCACCCACCGCCAACTCTTGGGCTACTTTTTTACTAACGAATAGTGGGATTGACCGTCACATTATAACGCCCCCACGGCTGGGAGGGCGAGCATGTTTGACGCGACTCGGGCGCGAACCCGCGACCCTCAGATTACGAAGCGCACGCCTTAACGCGCTAGGCCATGCCAGGCCTAATTAATAGTACTTTGCTGTATTTCATTTCATGAGACTCTTTGTAATACTGTATGCTTTCGTATAATTATAGAATTTAACACAATTATCTCTCACTAAATTCACTTAGATATTTAATTCGCTATTGTATTTAATGTTATGTTGATACTTAAGACTGCAATATTTATATTGGATTTTAAGAAATTTCTTTACAGTTTCACAGATTATTATTATTCTATAAATAATGAGAAAATTGTAGTAATCTTGCACATTTTTCTTGAATGGTATTCATTTAAAAAATCAATGGCATAGCGGTATATTTTCGCAATTATAGTAGCAAGTGAGTTTTGATACTCGTGGTGGGAAGAGCAGAGATAGCCCTTTGTGTAGCTTTGTTTTTAACCGTAAACAACAATCAAACAGCTCAAAATAAAAATATCCAACACTGTATTTTGTCCTGCTATCCTTTTTTTTTCTCTACAGTTATTTAAAATGTAATAAAATAGGTATTTATACCTTTTATAAGCAATAACGACAGCTCTTCGTTTTCAGTTGTCACTGGTTTCCACTGCTAAATTACTACCTTTGCAGCAAGTTGTGTGTATTTCTCCCAGTTTTTCATCGCTATGCAAGTCCTCTTAGTTTGATCACTCGCTTTATTAAACAGCCTGGCTAAGTGTAAGGGATTCCTCTTGTGTTAACTCACTCTGTAGTAATAAATTCACTATATAGTCTTCGCAGAAGAGAAAGGTGAAAATCAAATAAGCAATGGGTCACAAACGGAAAATGTCCGATAAATATGCCTCTGAATACAAAACAAAAAAGTCTTTGAAATTTTCAAGAGAAAAGGAATGATACCGTATATTAAATTTGACATTTGAGGTAATAATATATTAAGTGTTTACTGGAGTAAGACGTGCGACTCGTAATCCGAGGGTCGCGGGTTGGCGCCCGCGTCGCGCTAAACATGCTCGCCCTCCCAGCCGTGGGGGCGTTATAATGTCACGGTCAATCCCACTATTCGTTGGTAAAAGAGTAGCCCAAGAGTTGGCGGTGGGTGGTGATGACTAGCTGCCTTCCCTCTAGTCTTACACTGCTAAATTAGGGACGGCTAGCACAGATAGCCCTCGAGTAGCTTTGTGCGAAATTCCAAAACAAACAAACAATCTCTTCCAAAAGTACTTTCAAAATGCTACGACTAAAAGCATTGATGACAGCAACAAGGGAACCAATACACAGGCAAAGAAAAAAATACGCACGAAAAGATCAAGAAAGGTAGAGTTCAAGATTGCATATAAATAATTTACAGGCTAAATAAAGTAACGAAAATATTTAGCAAAATGTGATGAAAATAACGTAGCAAATAAAAGTGGCTAATAGAAAGTCAGATGTTATGTCGCTGTGTCTCAAATTTTTTATTTGAACATGTAACTTAACTACTATTTTTCTGAAGTTTTATGTTGATGGTTACAGTACCACATTCACCAATCCATGCAGTTTCGGAATGCCATTTATTCCAAGTAAGTGTTGCGGTCCTCTGAACAGCATAGGATCCAACCGTTTTGACCAATGAACCGAAATGTTACACATTGAACAATAAATACAACACTTTCTTTCAATTACATCGTTTTCATCTGTATAGCCAAATCAAAGTTTGTGAGTTTCGGGATATTTTGCGAACAGAATTACAATAAAGCTTTTAGTGTATATTTTAGTCCATTGACAGCTGATTCGACGTATAGGGAATGGTCCGCCTCCGCAAGTTCAATGCGAGTACGTATTATACAATATATGGGCTACAAAAATTCCGCTCAGATTTAAAGCGGCCGCAATCAATTGGGAAACAATAGCAGATAGACTCCTACATAGCACAATAAACTATTTTGACAAGAATTGGAGAAAAAATGAACTAGTAAGCGAACTTGACAGGTAATGTTTACATGATGAGGATAGACCTAAGCACCTTCCCCCAGCGAATACATATTTTCTAAATAAATAAAAGGCCACCTATAAATTAGACTTCACAGTAGTTTAGGGATTAATTACTAAACGTTGAAAGGGTTCTTTTTTATGTAATCGTTTTATAGTCAATACCTAACTGATGAAAGTACAAATAATCTCTGGAACTATAAGAGAAATGATTTAATTGCACAAAGTGTATGTGTAGATTGTGCATGGACATTCCCCAAAAGGGGCCCGAGTAAGTGAGGGTTACTCTAGCCCTCGTGTACCATATATAAATACACTTGACAGTTGTAAAACCAAAACTGAAGGAAGGAGGAAGAGGTTAACGAAACCTGACCCTTCTGGGTAAATAAACATCAATACACCAATACCTATACAAGAGAGAACCTATCACTACGGTTTTTCATATGGCTGATGGTCGAGGTTCATGTCACCACGTTTGTAGACTAGCATTCAAAAATTATGTTGAAATACTACTTTATAAATGTGCATCAGTATGTTTGGTATCAAACTGTAGATCGTAATTCAAATTTTAGTATTAAACACGATTTAATTTCTTAATTTAAAAATAAATATACAAAATTCCTAAATATCGATTTTTGTGTATCATGTGGTATGTTGAATACAGCGCTGGTTCAGATTATGTTTGTGATGTCCAATTAAAAATGTCTAATTTTTTACAATTAGAAACTCAATATACTGATATTGACAACATGGAATTTAAAATAATAACCTTTTATCTTTTTTTTTACACTGCCCACCTTTTCCATTTTGGGAAATGCCTACGTACCTGCGCTTTACTCTATCATGCGTTTATAACTAATCAAAACCTCATAATTTCACCAATTTGTGTTCTCAGCTTCTTGAAGTTGTTAATTTCTCGAAATTATTTCTTTATAATTGAATCTTGGTCAGAAGGGTTGAGATAAGAATGTCGCTCGAAAACTAATTTTTATACCCAAATATACAATTTGTTTATCCTGATAAATTACAGTAGAATTTACGATATTGATACAGTAAATAATTATTTTTGGTTATTTCAAAATGCATATATAAACCTTAGTCATTTTGTTTTCCCTACATAATATATATTAAACTTTCTCTAAAAGATACAATTAAATAAGTTTTAAAAAAGTTTAATTTTCATTTAACAAGACGTTTTAGGGGAGCTTATCTTTACTCCAAATAAAACATAAGTTTAAAATAATAAAAGATTAAAAACTGAATAAAGCATATCAAAACATATTTGAATAAAACCAAATTAAACATTAAATACTGACTCTGAAGACCAACGAAGATCAATAGTCTTCACTCAAGAAGCCATTCCACGAGCATAAACACTTAAAACAATGGAAACAAGCAGACTATATACTGAAACAGCTTTAGTTGGAATTTTATAACCACCACACACCAGTAGATTCTAGTAAAAAAATATCTTACTACATACCAGTGAGTTTTGGATAACTAGTAATTCAGTACACACCAATAAAAAATAATTAGCCTTGAAGAAATTACTAAACTATATACTACTTAGTTTTAAAGGTTTATTTTCAAGTATTTGTTCAAAGCTGAGCAAGGACTAGCTGCACTAGCCCTAATTTTGAACACGTAAACTAGAGGGAAGGCAACTAGTAACAGAATTCACCTCAAACACTAGGGCTACTCTAATCAAATTGTGTGATTTTATTAGCAATTTTATAATGCACTCAATTCCAAAGTGCGAACTGCATAGTTCTGATTAAATGGTAGTACAAAATATGTCTAAAAAGATGCTAAAACAAGTGATATGGCCAATTACACATAAAAGAGTTGAATAAAAAATTAAAATACAAATATTTGGTTGTTAGAATTGTTTCAGTTCTCTATGACAAGGGATCTACGAATTGCTGAAAGTTTCACTGAAGAAATAAATTTCATTTTTCTATGACACAACTAGCATAAAGATTGGTGGTTTTATTTACTCATGATGACCTTCCATTTTCTGTTGCATTTACTTGATAAGACATAGAATAATTGCCATCCTATAATAAACTTGGATACTTTTCCTCTTAAAAAGGCAATAAATAACAATTTTGGTTACCAAATTTATTAATCATGCTTATAACAAAATGTTTATTTTGAATGTCAGTTTAAGCTGTACTTTTTCCTCACGTCATTTGACAGCTAGTGTGGAATATAATTTGCAGATGCTTAAATGATATATATTATCTGCCTCAACAGACATCACAATAACTTGATCAGTACACTGAGAATATAAACTAACATCTTTGTAAGATTGGGCACAACTCTAAGCAAGGTTCCATTTTTATCTCTAACCCATGCATGTAAAATATTTGTAAATCATGATTTTTGGCCATTTAATGTCTGAAGCATATTATTAATATAAATTATTTCATTTCATCATGTGTTGTTAATACCAAACACTTAGGGTTTCAAATTCAACCTTCCAAAAATGCAGTTTAACTCTTCTTCTTTTGTCTATATTATGATTCATAGCACTGCCCTTTCTAGTTTTTTCCAGTGCAGTATTTAGAAGTTCAAATTTCAACAAATGAACAGGCTCAAGTTTAGTACACACTTAACACATTTTATTTCACACATGTTCAAATCAATGAAAACAATATAATGTTACTCAGTATTATCCTGTGAAAATAATGGAAAGGAAAGGTTTAAACAGTAAGATTCAATACTAAAGTATATCTGCAAGAAAATCTGCTAAACACACACTCAAAATGTCTGTAATCAAAGAATATACAACTGAGAAAGAAACAAACTACATGATCTGCACAAATATTTTTTGCCATTATTCCCATATCAATCTTAATAATAATAAGTAAAATTTTATTTACATTTCTTACAAATTCATAAATGTTCTGAATTAAAAAGAAATAAAAACATCTGACAAAACTATAGAAAAATTCCAAATAATTATATTTTATAATGGTTGTCATTTATCTCTTGGATCTCACTATATCTTATTACTAGTTGTCTGAATAATAGAAGAACTAATGTATTTTTATAGCATTCTGATGAAAAAGTATAAAAAATAACCCTAAAAAAAGAAAGGTGATAAAAGCATTTTGTTTATCATTCATGTGCATTGCTTTGTTACATAACTACCAATAATGTGGATTTGAATGAAGATATGAACCCAAAATTTGTGTTCTGTAATCATGTACTATAAAAATCCGAATAACTGTACACGTATGACTATTTATTATGAGGTGATTTTCCATCCTGTATAATACTTATTCTGGACTATACAATTATTCAGTTTTGGCCAAAAAGGCAAGGAAATCTGCTGGTAATTCTTACTTGAGAGAAATCTTGTCCACCTCACTTCCCTGACAAATCTGAAAGTGTTGTACATGTTAGTAGTTGCCAGTCAGTCAAGCTGGGTCATTTAATTATAGCACTCTGCAACCTGTTGAGAGCAGTGTCATAAAGCAGAGTATAGGCTTTGCCTATTCAAAACTCAGTTAAGTATTTCCATTTAATGTAAGAGAAATTGACAGGTTAACAGGCTGTAGCCAGCATGCTTGCTTAAATGGTTAATAAAATTAACATTACAGCACATTTATTTTATTATCAGTGACGATTCAATTTTAGCCAAAAATGATCCAAATAAACTTGCTTAAAGACAGATGCCATCTCCACTTCCTTTTGTACTTTATACAAATAAGTGTGATAGTATCAATACTACCATCATAGTTACAGGAAAGCAGGAGAACATAAAAAAAATATCAGTTTTCTACCCTGTACTATTAGTTGGAACTGTATAGTACCACTAATATCACAGTTTCTTTATCTCAGTTGCCTAAACTTATGTGTTACAAAGCAGACTGTTCACAAATAAGAGCAAGTATCCCTCACAACTTGGTTTAATAATAATAATAAAAACTTGTAATATAGCTGCCAAAGTCAATCCTATTAAAGAAAAATATGGCTAAATAATGAAGAAACCTAGATAGAAAAGCCAAAACGAAATGTTTATGAGCAAAAATATATATCAATACCTCTTTATCCAAAGACCAATGTCCAATCTGTTGCAACAAACTATTACTTATCCAAAATTACTACACTTTATCAAATCTTTTCAAGATGAGGAAAACAGAACAAAAACATATCAAAGAAAGTATAAAAATATATAACTACAGTTGTGCTGAAATTTTCTATAAGTTTTACTATTACATATTTAAAACATTCTTTTATCTATTCTACAATTCTCTTTTTGGTTAGTATAGCTTAAGTGACTCTGTAACATCATGTTTAAACTAATACTAACTTCAAAAGCCATAACTAGCAAGGTGTAGTAAAAAATGAACTTTAAATCCCAAAACACAGGTGAGACTAAATACTAATAATATGCTCTGAAAAATTTCTACTATAAATTTCATACCAAACAATCTGAGACAGAGTTCTTATTACTTCATCACAAAAATGGCTGATTAAAAGAGTCACACAAATATTCAAAATACACCAGATTTTAAACATACAGGAGAAAGTGTAAAATCTAAAATACATTAAGAAACTGTACCTAAGTGATTAAATGTCAAAATTTTCAGTTGAAATACTTTCAAGCTATGATCAAGCATTCAAACCATACTTGTATTACATCTATGTTATTTTTCATATTCTGTCTACATTACATATATACTGTCTGTTTGTCATGTGAAATTTCATTTCAATAAAACAATCAACAAAACTTATTTTAAAAATATGCCTCTGCTCTCAGCCTATATAAACTACTGCCTTCATTTGCATATAAATTCCCAAAACTAGTTTCACAATATTTAACAACATCATACCAAGAAATCTAAAAAAACCAAAACTGATATTTATGTTACAAAAAATATTTAAAACTAAATTGAAAATTCATGGCTTTCATAACCAGAAAAAACATAATAAAAATAAATTAAAATCTATACAACCAAATTTCACAAAAAACTCACCAAGTCAATATGTAAATTGAAGTGAATGAAATACATATTAAACACTATACTTTTTTTTGTTTATGTACATAACCATTTATAAAACAATACTGAAGCAACTGATTTAATGCAAATTTACACAAAACAAAATTTTTAAAAATGGCTAAATTGTTTTTCATATAAAATTTCAATAAAATATCATTAAAGTTTTAAGTTCTTCATAACCATTACATAAAAAGTTAAATGTTTTCTCATGTATATGAATACTTTGATACAAAAATCATTCTCCAACATCCAGACAAAAGATCTGTCAAAAAGTCAGAATAATAAAGTGCACTTAGACAAGCATTTTAAAATTTATAGTACTTTGTACCTAATTAACTGAAATGCTTTTTTAGGTTAAATGCAACACATATACACATATATCCTTTAAATGTTGTAACAATTTCCAAATTAAATTTGTAACTAATTAAAATTATTTTTAAGTACATGTAAAACATATATACATATATATCCTTTCAGTATAGTAATAACTGTTTAATCAGATTTACTTGCTTCTCATTAAATACCAATGCTATTATTGTTTAAAAACTTAATGTCCCACTTTTAAAGAATTTTTCAAAGTAACAAAGTTTATATATATTACATGCTTTATAAAACTTATCTACACTTATACTTTTATAGCTGTTTTCCTGCAGCAACAGTACTATAATTTAGTTTTAAATACCAAATAAAGGTGGCACTGTTACATTTACTACCAAGTTCAGAACAGTAATACTAATAAAACGTATGAAAATCTTCAAGCAATTATTTCTCTTGGTACAAAATATATTCCTGGCAGTTTAAAATCAAGAAATCAAACTTCACTCTCATAATATAATCATAAAATTATACTGTCTGTCATTTGATTCTGTGTTAACATTTCTTAGTTGAAGAGAAAAAAAAAAATTCTTGTATAGTATTACTTACCACTGAGAGAAGTTCCTATTACAATATACAGTACTTATCATAATGTGTTTTCCCGGCAATAGGTATATCAAGACATTCTTTATCATGCAAAATTATAGTAACTGCACACCCTAAATAGGTAGAACTCAAAGCCAACAATTGCCAAAATATTCACTATACAATATATATTAATTACCTAGAATACTTAAAAAAACAGGAAGAAAGTAACCATATTTAAAATAAATATCCTTCCCTTTTTATCTTGACTACAACCTTTTCACTGCATAACACAGTATTTCTATTATAGGAGAAATTTCAACTGTGTGCAAAAAAACAGCACAGCATGTTTTATTTAAGTCAGCCAGACACCATACCCACTGGAAATATAGTTTCTCATTGTTTCATCTAGCTATGCTCCTCAATATTATCCAAAAACATTGATAAAAACATGCACATGTAATTGTCTAAATAGCAATTTTTTCACTCAGAGCTTCAGTCTAATTCAATGAAACTTACCCTCCATATATTTTGTTGATTCTTGAAGATCACTACGTTCAGTATTTGAAAACACTGCATTAAGCTATTTACAAGTTGTTATTCTTCACAAGTACAACTTCCAAGCCTGATACATAATTTATGAAGCTATTTCACATATATCTTAATTAGGAGACAACAAACATACAAAGTGTCATAAATTCCAATAAAAAATTCAAGTTCAATTTAGTTAAGTCTGCAAATCAAAATATCCAAGTTCTTTAAAACTATATACAACAAAATATTTTTAATTTTCATTGGTAACAAGAATTAATTTCACAAAATGCTGATTATATCTTGACTAAAGATCAAATGTTACTTATAAACACCTAAAATGGCAAATTAATTAAGCTTATTTGGATGTAATTTGTTTTCACAAAATTAATGTAAAATTTATCAAAAAAAGAATAATGCAGACAACACTGACAAACCTGAGCATTTTTAATGAATTAAACAAAATGATGATATTTGACAAAAATAATGCTTACTAATTTATATACAAACCATTAATGAAATGTTTAATTATAAATAGTGTCAATAAAATCTTGTAGACTTCAATAAACAATAATACACCAAATAAAGCCCAATTCTATGAACTATTGTCCTGTACATTTGATGAAATATAATGTTAAAATGTGTTTATATTTTAAATAAATTTTTTATGCTGCAAAATATGACATCAAATTAACTGTTTATTAACATGATCTCACAAACATATGCAAAAAACTACTGCATAACATGCATCACTAGTTCATAAAAACAAATATTATTTATAACTACAAAATGTTAGAACCTGTACATTTTTGTATCATACTGAATAAGTAACAAGAAAAAGGGATAAATTAAATAACATTCATTCATAATTGTATAATAAAATTTGTATGCGTACTTTTACTAATTAATGCAAAAGCTAACAAAAGAGTATTTTTATTTATTCTAAAATTTATCTAAATACGTATATACATACATCTACACACAGATATATCATATACATACAATTAGAATACTTTTACATAAATAAACACAGTTGATACAAACAGCAGTAAAATGAACAAAATTGACATAAAATTCCCCCTAAAACAACAACATTACCACTTTTTTACCCAAAGACCACACAAAATTTAAGTCTACAAGTAGATTTTCATTCATTGCCACAGTAAGTACAACAGCATAGTACTCTTTGAAAACCTATAGTTGTTGATCATCTATGGATCTGTTACACTTTAATGTACACTGTTCACTTAATCTCCAAGTTTTTAATTTATCAATTTTTGTTGGCCTGCACAAATTTATACTATAGTATCCCTTAAATGATATAAAATGGTCATGAGAATCATATATATAATAATTTTCTGTAGGGATGTAAGCTGATAAATCCAGAAGGTCTGTAATATTATAACTCATACTGGTAATTTGAATTTCTATGAAGTTAAAACTAGACTTTTGATGTTTGTTAGTGTTACAAGCTGATAAACCATAATGGTAATGATTTTTGACTTATGAACTGATAAATATAGCGTATTATAACTCTGAGGTTTGTATGGCCACAAGTTCTTACTCATAATGATTTGTAAAGGTGAACAGTGACAGATCAGTCTGGTAATGATGTACAGGTCTATAGTTACAATTCTTTTACTTATAGAACATGAACTCAAATGGAATAAGTCTGTAGGTTCATAAGTTGTTAACACTAACTCATAACATTTTGGTGGTTTATAGGTTAACAAATCAGACTGATAGTAATGTATAGGTTTACACATTGACTGACTTATCAAATAATACCTTCAAGACCTATTTTTTTACCATATGGTAAAAGTGATGAATACTGACTTGAGATTATATAGAAAAATGTTTGGCAGACATTGAAAGAGTCAAATGTGAATTACTTATAGGTATTCTCTCACTTTGTATTTTTGTAAGCCTTTAAAGCTACTAGAATTATATAAAAAAAACCACAAATAAGATGACAATTTAATGCTGTAGTTGCCATCCTTACAGTGTGCAAAACCAGATGACAATAACTGGTTCTCTTCACAGAGAAGTCTGGTGGCTCTATGGTTCTCAAACACACACAGTTGGTTTCTACAAACTGGAGCTTCCAGTTAAGTCTTAAAGCCTTGGAAGATAAAAAGTTGCTGCTTTCTGGAAACATGGTGGTGCAGTTGAGGACATAATCTAGCCTGCTAATACTTCTTTGGAGGTCAAGAATATCACAAAATGATAATGATTTTCTTGTCTACCAGTTTAAATTTTTCAGATAACCTCTAATATAAAACTCTAAATGCTTTTTTGCTATGAGGTTCCATTAAATGCTCAGGTTCAATAATATGACCCATACTATAATATAATGTATCAACTGATAAAGCAGCAATACTATCTTTAAGAAATGGAGGAGCAAAAAAACATTTCTTTTTAATGCTTTGCCTACAGAATTTTGTTGAAAGCAATGGGACTTGTAGCTGAAGCTTCATTATCAGCATTGGCAGAAACACAACTAACATTACAAATTGGCCAAGTAGAAACACTGGAAACAGATACAGTAAGGAGAAAGTTCCAGTTTTATTTTGGGACCAGCCCATGGAACTGTGTAAAGTGGGGCATGTTATTCGGCACTTCAAATTTGGGGTGCTTCCAACTTTTGGGTCTGCTGTAAATATACAGAAAGTTGATAAGCATTTATCTGTAATTTATATGTATCTAAAACAACTTTTCAATAAAGACAACAAAGTACTAAATAAAGGAATTTAAAAAAATCAAGAGACTACTGAAATAGCTTCTATGTTAAACATTTATGGAATGAAAATCACTTCAAAAATAAAAACTTGTTGTATTTTTCAAAAAAGAAAAATATGGAATAATGATGGACTCTTCATTAGAAATTTAAGTCACAAACTGTACATAAATCATTTTATTTTAATACTTGGCAGAAACTAAAATAACATCTTTTTAAACATACAAATTTTATTCACTGAAATATTATTAGTATTTGTTATTATTTCTAAAAATAGAAAAACAAGTTTATCAACTTTATTTCTTTTTGTACTTAAATGACTTGTCTTAAAATCATGAATACATTTAAAACATTAACCTCTCTTGTTCAACTCATATATTACATTTAAAAATTTGAGTTTGGATAATTCTACTAATTTTATTTCAATAAATTTTAGCTCAAAAATACTTTAGAATTGATATTAGCCATTTTTTAACATCTAGAGTACATTACAAAAATTAAAAAAAATGTTCCAACCTTCATTTCTTTCCAGCTCTAAAGATTCTATCTTTCAAACAACTCACTTCAATATCAACTTAAAAAAAAATTATTCCTTTTACAAAGGAAAGGTTTATATTTCCTAAGAAACTGCTATCCCTTGAAAATGTAATGATTTGTGATTGTTCATCATGATACTTTATTAATAAAACCAGGATGTCACCCATACATAGGTATTGCAGAATGTGGTCTGAATAGCTACCAGTGAAGCTCAGCTTTGAAAACAGAACGATCCATGAATTGTATTGGATACAACAGTCATAATATTTCTTCTTTAATGTAGAGTGAATACAGTAGTTTAAGTAGTAATTTGTGATTTCTCAAGATTGTTGCTACCCAGAACTCCTGAAAGGTTAAAGAAATATAATGAGAAGTTTAAAACTGTGGCTCCCAACCTTTTTATACCATGCACCTCCACTCAGAACTTTGGGCAATGTTGTACCCCTGATGCATATAATTTGTTATTAAAGACTTGTGTCTGTTTTGTATGAGCAAAAAGGTAAAAAACAGAAATAATTCAATGATGAATCAACAATAATTGAGCTTTAAGTACTGGTTATCATATTAAGATAGTAAATCACACTGAACCTGCCTTCCAATTTTAATTTTTTTTTTTTTTAATTTTTCAAAATTTCATACACATCCCTGGAAAAGTATCCTCATACCACCTTGAGTTACATACACCATAGGTTGGGATCTATTCACTAAGAGAATTTAGAAACAAATTACAAGTTTGGAAATTTTAAAGATTTTTTAAGGTATTATTTATTTTTCTGAAAATATTTTCATGTTTACTTGTATCTGTTTTCAAATGAAAGACTTTCCTCAATGGCAAAACAAAAAGTAATCTTAAATTTAGTAAGCAAAATATTATAACAACTCAAACTCTTACTAAATAATATTCTAAAGTTTAATAATGTTATCATACACGTTCTTATAACAATATATATTCCATCAAGAATACTGTTAGCAACAAGAGGGAATCCTAAATAGACATGGTACTTGAAACTGTTTTAGGTACGATTAGTGTAAATTAATCTGCTAGACCTTTTTTTCCTTTCTATTAGCAACATTTTTGTATACCAGTATTACCAAGTGTATGGCACTCATATACCTGATCCAATCTTATTATTCATCAAAATCTCTACCAGCCTATCCTGAATTTGAAATTATTTTAAGCAGGATTAAATTAAATTAATCTATGAGACCTTGGGTGTGGTCAAATATATCATTTGAAAGGATTTGACCTCCTGAGTCCAAAACTGTAAGTAGATCTCAAATTAATCATGAGATGGTGAACCAGCTAAAAGTTTGTACTTAAAAAAATTCAGAGCAATTCTATGGGTTGCTATGCAGTAGCTAAAAAATCTTGATAGCAAAGCTGATGAAGATAATGGTGACACAATTTTGAAAGTAGTTTTCAACATGACCAATAAATATATGTCTGTTTATCCTGTGTTTTTTTATGATTTCCAGCTCAAAACAGTAACTATATACAGGAATCAGCAAAATTGATGTTAAAAGTTACTGAATATCAATCAAGTTGAAAGTGACTGGATAATATAAAATGAAAGTTTCTGACTAATAAAAAGATTGAAATCCTAAGAAAAGAGAAAAATGTTTTACAACAAAAGTTCCAAACAGTTTACAACTTAAAATGTATAATATACCAAATTACAATTTCTTTTTAGCTAAAATTACATACTGTTCAGAAATGTTTGATGCAATTTGAGTGAATATTTTCACTTTAAGAAGGACAAAACCACAACCAGGGTATATCTGTGACACCCCTCTGATCCAGAAAGGGTTAAACAAATTCAAATAATAAATTTTTACCATGCAAGATGCTATTTATTCTAATATTTCGTTTCTGTTCCAAATGATGATAAACATTCACTTACCTATACTTAATTGTTCTATCTCTTCTACTGGCTCTGACATGCCCATCTGTCTGGAAGATACTGACACTACAACAAATAAAACAAAATAGCTGTAAGATGATGGCTGATTAATATTCCAGAATGTTTACCTTTAAATAGTTCACAAACTAAAGACTGAAGTCAGACTACACCTGAAGAAAGTAAAAATAAAATAGTTTAGTTAGTTCATCACAAGTGACCTATTAAATTTTGGACAATTGTATTATCACTATTGTATAGAACTTATGTAACTTTACACTGATTTAGTGAATTTCCCCTTGTAAAATACACTCTTTTAAAATCTCAACAATATCCAAGATGAGGCACACATTTATTTTTACATTTTGGTAAAGGATACCTAAAAAACATTTCAAACAAGATTCTAATAAAAATACAAATTGTATACAATCATATCCTTTGCAGTAGCTATTATTTCTCACGTTAAGCTTTTGCATTATGCACTTTTCACTCAAAATATTATTTAACAATTTATTTATTATAAAGTTCTACATGGTATTTTAATGAGGAACTTTTAAACAAATTATTATTGTTTTGAATTTCACACAAAACAACAAGAGAGCTATCTCCAATAAGCAGTGATAGATTACAGTGAGAGGGTAGCTAGTCATCATTACTCACTGCCAACTCTTGAGCTACTCTTTTACTAATGAACAGTGGGTTTGACAATTACATGTAATGCCCCCATGGCTAAAAGGGCAAGTATGTTTGGCAGAATAGGGATTCAAACCTGTGACTCTAAGATTGTGAGTTAAGTGCCCTAACAACCTGGTCATGCAGGGCCCTTTTAAAAAGAAAATGTATGTTTTCTACTTGTTATTATTATTTATGGTTCTAAGATAATTTTCAATGTTAAATAATACATAAACTTCTTAAAAGTTGCAAAGTTGTAATTCTTGTCCTAACAGTTCACAAGTTGATACAGCAGAACCAAACCAATGACTAAATGACTCATTTTTCAGTTTTTTTTTATATATTTTACTTTTTAAATGTTTTTAGATTCTAACATTTTTATACTCCACAGTATATTAACAGTTGGATCCTTTATGGATAATTCCACAAAAGCTTTATCAAGAGCCTTATTGAGCAACTTCTGTAAACAATACAAATTTATAACAAGAATGACATCTATACCAAAAAAAACACAAAAAACTCAAAATATTCTGAAACAAAGCATGTATCTGTATCTCAGAATGGCTGGTATGAATATTAACATTTTTATTAAAAAACAGAGAACAACATTTCGACCTTCCTAGGTCCATCTTCAGGTTAACAAAAAAAGGAAAGCATGCATCTGAGTAAATGACAACACTCCATTTTGAGAATCTTATCTTTAAATACAAGTAACATTAATGACAATATCTGTGATAAAATTCCATCATTTTTATGAAAATAACTGACCTTGCATCAATATCCATGTCTTCCTCACCCCTCAGAGCAACATCAACAGCAGCTCGAACATGAGGTCCTACAGATGGAGCATCATACTCTCGAGTAGTTCGGCTTGGCATGTCAAGTTCCACTTGTAGAATGTTCTCTCCCTGAAATATCAGTGTTTATAGACTGGAATTAGTATAATAAAAAATACAATCAAACAAAGCAGAAGTTTTATTTTTCCTAAACTGAAAAGGTATTTCTGACAGGAACTTACCTTCTCTCACTATATTAGTTGTTCTTGTTCAGTTCTGCCATCTATATGTAAACTTTTTCTTTATGCATGCCAAAAGCTATCTGCTCTCCTTGTCAGAATTAAATTATTCCAACATGTCTCTCATAAAAATCAGAACATGTCATCTCTTAACCAATAGGAGCATGCCATGCTCACATGATAACATGTGGCTCCCTCAACACTACTTTACTGAACTCTCACTTTGAAGTTAAACAGAAGGTGGGAGCACTAAAAGTTGGGGAAGACAGATGAGAAGGAGTAAGTATCCAATTTGAAAATTATTTTCAACACAGGAAGATTATAACTACCAATATATTACTCACCTTCTCTCACAAAATTAGCTAGAATCCCACACTGAAAAGGAGAGATTGGTGCAAGGAATGGAAGAAGTACTCCTGAAAGCATTCAAAGAGTACTACTGATAATAAAAGATACAGATCTAAAAAACAAAACAGGGAAACCACACCACTTCTGGGCCAAGTATGCTCATCACACATATGTAAAATTTATAAAAACACAGGAGAAAAAACTGCGAGGTGTAGAGTGGCTAGGACATATCTTACTATGCTTAGGAAGTCAACTACATCCTAAACCTTCTTATGGAGCACCATCATCTATGCAAAGGTAGGATGAGGATCATACCATCTTCACCTGAAACCCAAAAATCAAAAACTGCACCAATTACTGGATATGACACAAGGATCATCACCACTCCAACAATACAATCATCCAGCATCTAGAGGATGGAATAAACTTTTGTAAAGACTAATGTTGTTTGGTTCACTAGAATTGAAAACATCAACTATGGGAACCAATATCCATGTGAATGTAGGATGAAGGGAAGGACTCTCAATCATAGGGGTGAACTATAGTAGCAATGGATCAACTCCAATGTTTATTGTGTGTGTAAATTGAGGTCTCATCACCCAGTAAGGTCATGGATCAACTCTAATATTTGTGGAAAATAACAGTAATAGGCTACACTGACCTGGACAGCAAAAGATTAATTCTAGTGGTTGCAGAAATAACAAAAGGATGTGTCCCTAGAGGGTGATGGATCTACTCCAGTGGTAATGGAAATTAAGAGTATGAGGTCATACCAACCTGTATGGTGACATATCAACTCCATGGTAGTGTAAATGGTATAAGAATGCCATGTTACCTAGGAAAGTGAAAGATCAATTGCAGTGATTGTATAAATAGTATATGGAGGCCATGTCATTCAACAAGGTGACAGATTTATTCCAATGGGTGTGTAAATAGCATCAGGAGGCCTTGTCCACTAGCAAGGGTGTGAATCAATTCCTGTACAGGCCATGTTGCATCTACACCAATAGAACTTCCCCATCTTACTCTCAAAATGAATGGTTCTACTCTGTTTTTTGTGGAATTCATTCAGGAGGGTGCCTACATGGCTCACTACTCCAGAGGCTTAGAACTGGAAAGGACTCCCACACTCCACTTGAGGAAGGGAGAGGATAACAATCCCCTTCTGTTTTACCATGAGGTCCACGGGTGATAGGGTCCAGAAAAGACATGCTTATGAAGCAATTGTTGCAAGGTAAATAACCTTCCAGCAATCTTGTAGAACACTCCATCTTCACAGTGAACATGCAAAGACATAGATAAAAGTGTGTGATCCAACATGGCTTACAATACGCATTTAGAGTTAAAGAACACCTGGGTAAGCACCACTCGAAACTGAGTGGAATTCACGTGGTAAGCAAAAAACAAAGGACCCTGTAAAGTAGAAAATGAATAAAACTTACCTGTTAAAAGTCACACCGAATTCTGGAGTACAACTACACATGGAAGACAAAAGCATGATGCGATGAAGATAGTGAGAGACAAACATACCGGGGGTAGTCAACATGCCAGTTTATACAATCTTCTCTTACTCAAAAGAATGACAAACATAAGTTAGGGAAGATGATGGATTTGATTCAAGGAAATATGAAACAAAGTTCAGAAGAAAGAAGGTAGAGAAGATAGGTCAGACAGATCAAAAGGCAGACTTAAATGTAAGGGGTAAAAATGGAAAGATCACCAGGGAATGAAGAGACAATTGCGTGTACCCTGGACAGTAGCTGTACATGTAGTATAACATAGTGCCCTGACAAGTTACAGAAGTGTATCAGGGTCCTGCCAGAGGTAAAGGTGGGAGACAGAAGGGAAATAGGAGAAATGGAGGTGCAACCCTCCTGAGCACAGTAATCTAAGGTAGAATGTAACAACTAAGATAAAGAAAAAGACAGGTACAGTTATAAAAGGTATATGAAACATCAAACAAATCAGATTAGCAATGTCTCCAGGTCAAGAGAAAAAGGGAACAGGTCTAAAGGGACAAATAAAATAAGGTTCATGAGAAAAGTTGGCTAGCTGGTTGATGTTTTATGGCACAAACCAGCTAGGCTATCTGCACCAAACATCCAGTAAAAAGCTAAAATTAAAGTAAATTTAGTAAATTCATTAAGGAAATTAAGGTAAAACAAAACAAAGTTTGAAAAAAATCCAACATAAATAGCATTAAAACAAATGTTTGCATCTAGCCTATAGTGGTAAGAGAAAAACTACAGTAATACAAGTCATAAAGGACTTTCTGTAGCATAATTTTAATTATCATAACTCGCCAGAAAGATTAGCAGGTAGGTTCAAAAACCACCATCAATCACCTGAAGTTGGCCATTTCAGTCCTGGTTCTGAGTTATTTAACTTTATATCCATTTTTAGAAAGTAAAGTAATAAAAGTTTTAAAAGACTTGTAGCAAAATTTTAATTATAACTCACCAGGATGACTAACAGGTAGTTCAAACAGCAGTATTAATCACCTGAAGTTGGCCTTTCCAGTTCTGTTTTCAAGTTATTTGATGTTACGGCCATTGTCCAATTTTCCAACTTTGATTCATAAAAGGGCATCACATTAAACAAGTTCTAATGTATTATTAAAAACTTAAACGTAGCCCAGTATCCAGAAAAAACTGAATAGAAGTATATGTTAAAGAGAAATGGGCCAGTCGGTTACGAATATCGGTGAGAACAGGGTGTGAACTAACATGAAGCAATTCCAGGGCCAGTAGAGAACTAAGAGAGTCAGTATAAATAGTGCAATTTGAGTACTGCTTATCTTCTATGTGATCCAGGGCAAGAGAAATGGCATACAGTCCAGTAGTGAAACACAGAAGCTGTAGAGGGGATTCTGCATGCAACCACCAAACCACAACAAATCATGGCAAAGCCTACACAGTCACCTGATTTTGAACCATCTGTATAAACGAATGGAAGGATGGTTCAAAAGATGTTCAGCAGATAACAGACAGTATTTCCAATCAGAAGTGTGCGCAAAAGGTAAAGCCGTTTGCTGTGATCCACTTCAGTAAACAATTGAGAGCAGTCTGTAGCTGCTGTTCAATATACCTCATGTTCAACAACTGACATAAGATGTGAAAGTCGTCAACATAGAGTTCGTTTGCAACAGTGAGAGGGAGTTGTTCAGTGATGGCATTAATTTTTATACTGAAAAGTGTAACATTCAGAACACAGCCCTGAGGGACTCCAAGTTCTTGTAGAAAAGAATTGGAAAGTGTCAAACCCACACAAACTCAGAATCTCCTGTCCATTAAAACATTTTTAATAAAAATGGGCAAATGGCCACATAACCCATATATATGGAGGTCTCGCAAAATGCCATACCTCCATGTTGTATCATAAGCCTTCTCAATTCAAAGAATATTGATATAAGATGTTGTTATTTGAGAAAGGCTTCTCTGATTGGCGTTTCAAGTCGAATCAGGTGGTCCATGGTGGAACCCACACTGGGAATGCAAGAGGAGGTTGTTTGATTTGAGAAACTAAACAAGACAAGCATTAACCATCCTCTCTAAGGTCTTACAGAGACAGCTCATCAAAGCTATTGGATGGTAGTCTGAAGGAATCTTGGGATCCTTCCCAGGCTTAGAGAAAAGCAGGAAAATAGCCTAGCACCAGGCATCAGGAAAAACATTCTCCTGCCAGATCTGGTCAAAAACAACCAGAAGGATAGCTAGAGAAGCAGGAAATAGATGGTGCAGCATCTCATAGTGTATATCATCAGGTCCAACTGATGTACTGCCAGACCAATGAAGGGCCAGTTTTTTGAGTTCCACCAGTGTCATAGAGACAATCAGCTCGAAAGGAAAAAGGTGATTGCTCTGCCAAAGTCTTGATGGTTAAGAAAGTGAAAAAAGAGACAGAAGTGCTAGATACCCAGTGAAAGCTTTCACCTAGAGTATCAGCTACTTCCTGGCCATCAGAGATCAAGAGGGGGACAGAGTGATATTGCTCACTGACCTTTTGAATCTTGTCCCAAATGACTTTGGAACTGGTGGAAAAGGACATGCTGGTTGTGAACTTAATCCAAGATTCCTTCTGGCTTTGACATCTCACTCATTGAGCATGTGCATGGGCCCTCTGGAAAGCCAGTTGGAGAGTGTGGGATATCTACAGAAAGTTTACCAGGCCCGTTTTTGAGCCTTCCATTTCATGTGGCAGGCAGGGTTCCACCATGGACAAGGATACAGTGGAAAATATGTCGAGGTTTTAGGAATACAATGAGCAGCTGCTTGTCAGTTACTGCTGCCACACAGTCATCTATTGATGGCTTACAGACAATGGCAGGATCAAGCTCTGTGAGAGCAGTGAAAGACGGCCAGTTTCTCTGATCCAGCTTCCACTGGGGCACATGGGTTGGGTGGCATTGACCACAGCCAGTCTCTCTCAAGATTATAGGAAAATGATCACTGTCTCGTGGATTATTGTCAACCCTCCATGAAAAATGAGAAGATAATGAAGGGGAGCAAATTGAGAGATCAATTGCAGTAAAGGTCTGACTAGGCACATGGAAACAAGTAGAAGAACCAGTATTGAAAAGAGAAAGGTTGTAATTAGAGAGCATACACTCTACGGAGTGTCCCCTCTACAGAGAGCCATCAAGTCCCTCTAGTCCGTTCTGAAAGAAAAAGGGAGACGTGCCCTAAAGGCTTGTCTGAAAGTGAGTGCAATATAAGAAAATATGGTACAACAGGTGATACAGATGGTGAGGATTGCTGCTCAGAATCTTCAAGCTGTGGTCGTTTACCTATAGACTGTTTTTTGCTATTTTATTAAGATTTTTTGGAGTATCCATAATAAAGAAAGGAAAAATTTGGTGTCCACTGACCCCACCCACCATGGAGCCCTACGAGGGGACGCACTATAATGTCAAACACGGACACTGCAGCAACACCAGGGTTTTGTGAGCACTATACCCAAACACCAGCATCAGATATAATGTCCACAATACCTGTTGAGAACATCCAACACTGGTACTTGGTTGACCCTAGCCTGAATGGACCAGCTGATTGACCCAAGGGAGGCCACCCCTAAGCTGCCCATCTACAGGAATTCAAGGCCAAAGTGGTGTGTTAGGATTGGACCCATCAACCACCAGAATCCTCTCCTCCCCTTCATGGGTTGCCACGCACAGCAAACACGTGGGTGGATGTTTAGATCCCAGAGGAAGTAAACTGAAAGAACAGAACCTTCCCTGGAAGATCCCCTCACCATGCACAGGAATCCACACTGAGGGAAGACAGTGGTGAGAGAAGCAGACATTGTATCCTCAGACACCAAGGTTGTGTTTGTCAATAGGGTAGGATCAGGAGTATCCAATAAGGAGTAGATTGTACCATAGAAACAGCCCAATGAAGTAATCTGATGGGCAGGTATATGTGAAAGTATTTGTGAGATCAATCCTGGCTGAAAACATTAACAGCCAGAGCCTGGCTGTGAATACAGTGCAGATGACCAAAAGAAAAGAGACTTGATATTGAGACCCATGACAAACGTATCCAATCGAGCAGAACCCTATAGGTCCCTGAAGATAAGCATATATAATGACCATTCCATAAGATGCATTCAGCATGGCTGTGAAAGACAATTCTTAAGACATGTTTGAGGATACTTCTGTAGTTTCCTTGCACCAGTTCAATTTCTTTCTTAGTGTTGGATTCTAGCTAATCTTGTAAAAGGAGATAAGTTCTGTATTGGATGTGATAATGTTCCTACACTGAAACTGTATTTATGATATGTACTTACCTCTGCTGACACGTTGCAGTTCTCATATCTTTTGCCAAATTTTGAAGTAGGGGTATGTTAGAGGAGTGTAGAGGAAGCCATTAACATCACGTTAGCATAGCATGCTCCTATTGGTTTAGAGCTGACATGTGATGATTTACATGAAAAATATGTTGGGACATGTGTAAAGAAAAACATCGCTTATAGAGGGCAGCACTGAATAAGAATGGCTAATCTTGTGAGAGGTAAGTACTATATCTGATAAAAACAATACTTTTTATTTGAACAATAAAGCATTTCTTGCATTGCTGAAAATTCATAGCCATTAAAACAATAAAGCTTTAAAGACTGATTTAAATTTCTCATTTCCAACTAATTCCATTAAAATCAGCATATTTTCAGATTTTTCTCAGATATTTTAAACAACTAACACAACCAAATATATTCACAGAAAGAAACAAGACAAACCTTGTAACGAGGATTGCTTTCCATAGCAGCAGCTAACTTGGCATATTCTGAGACAGGGCGTCTGTATCCTGCTGCTGACACAGGTCTCTTAGTAAGCTGCTGGGGGCTATAATTAAAGTAAGTGACTGAAAACTTGTTTTCTGACGTTTTTGTTTGACTTGAATTATGAGTGGCATTTTAAAAATCATCAATCCTTCAGATTCACTTTGACAAATTTAACATATTGTTGAAAACTTCTTAATGTTTGCTTTATACTAGCACCTCTTAACCATACAACAGGATGCAAGATTTATAATATCAACAGTTAAGATTCATTTTACATTTCTCAACAAGAAATCAATATTAACACACTTTAGTTCTTTATTCTTCAACACAAGTTTTTATTTATATATGTTTTGAAACAGACATCTGAGATTTATTACATCCACCTAGAGGAAGTTCCTTATAAATAATAAAACAAAACCAACCCATTGACTTGGGACAAGGGGATCAACATCCATTGGTCATCATCCTCATCAAATGTCACTCGACTTAATATTTTGTTTTTTTCTCCTGAAGGAATAAAGTTTTCAATTATGAGGTATCTGGAAGGAATAAAATACATTACATTAATAATCTGCTAAAAATGTGTGTCTACCAAATAAAATATTGTTTTTATGAAAAAAAAACATTAAACCAGTTATGCTTAACAAATCAACAAATATAAAACAGAATGGTTAATTTTTGTTAGTTCTGTAGTTATCCAAAGAGTTTGACTTCACAGATAAAGTATCCAGTTTTTAAGAATCTCAATTTATTTTCCATTGCAAGTTAAAGAATATTTTTCTGTTAGCACATACATACTTCAGTTTCAACTCTTTTGTGAGCTCATTTTGAGTTTGTTCAAGCTCTTGTCTTTCATGAGAATGCTCTTCCTGAAGGTCTTGAATTTCTCCTTTGACAGCTTGTAGCTTAGCAAAAAGCTGAAAATATATTTATTAAACAGTAAATGAATCACCTCAAAGTTAATACTCTATCAAGTTGTTAAATCTTTCACATAGAAATAAAACTGTATGTACATTTGATAAGCTCTTTTAACTGATTTAATGTCAGATAACCTCACACAGCAAAACAATTCGTTGTTTAATAACTTTTAGACGAATGTACTCCAAAAGCTATTTGTGCATGACCAAGCATAATTGAAAGATGACAGAAAAAGTAGTTAAGTCACAGCACCTACTGCAAACTCTTGGGCTACTCATTTCTGATCAAATAGTGAGATTTGACTGTTACTCCTGCAGCATACCAATGTATCCACAGTATGGAGAACATTTTTGCAACAATATACCATAAACGATGAACTTTATGATTTAAAGTCCAAGCACACTAACCACTCAACACACACTCAGCCCAACAGCAGAAAGAAAGGACAAAAAGTGGTTAAAAATTAAATGTTGTTTACCTTTGAAATAAAAAAGTCTTTAATGTTATTGTTACATAATAATATAAATTCAGATATTCTGACTGATCAGGTGCATACTTTTTTAAGTTTTCTGGTCTTCACCTCCACTTCCTGCTGTAATGAAGAATACGTTTCTCGTATTTCCAAGGTGGTTTCTTCTTGATCATCAAGTTTCTGCAACATTTCCCTTTCTCGTCTCTTCAAAATCAAGAATCACATTCTTTACATTTAATTGTCTCTTTTCTAAAAATTTCACACAACTAATACTTGATTTTACCTAGTTTATTAAAATATATATTTAAAAAATTGCTAAATAATTTAAAATCTAAAAGCATAGAGTTTTTATACTACAATATTAATTAGAGTTCTTGACCTAGATTTAAAATTTCACTATGACTGATCCTGGTAAATTATTTTCAATAATGCAAGTTTATATAATAGAACTAACAAAATATAAAACAGGTTACAATAAGCTTTAAAATTAAATAAATCAATACACTACATTCATAAAATAATTTTTTAAATCAATGTTGACCATAACTCCAAGGTCAATCATCCTCACCATGATGGTTTAAGGCATTTGTCTAACATTTGTTGTTCTTACCACTGTCATTTATGAAATAACAGATATCTGAATATATCTTCACCAATAACAGTTAGGTAAAACAACATAAAGGGATTGTGCTATTAAAGTTTGTGAATGTAATGGAAAAATATATACATTTATAACACAATTAACTTGTATTCAGAATCAAACAAGCTTTATAGTTTATAATGCAAGTACCTTTTGTTCAGCAATTTCTTGTTTTCTTTGTTCAAGAGCTCTCTGTTGCTCATTTGTATGATCAATAATATTCTTCCCTCCACTTAGAAGCTTACTTTGCATTATCTAGTGAAAAAGGATTAATATATTTTTGTTCTCCCAATATTAGGTTGGATAAAATGCAACTACATATAATGTTAAATTAACAAGACTAATGGTAGGATAAGAATTCTATAAAGTTGCAACACATAGCATGTCCATTGTTTACTGTACAGGTCAGTAGAATTGTCTTGTGTTTCATACCATAAACCTGCCCAATAAACAAATTATAAGGTCATAAATGTAAACCATAATAAACCATTTAATAATACATCACTTATAACACTATTTAATAAATAGTTAAATATAAACTTTTTAACTCTCATCATCTATCACAATAAACCCACCTGAAAGCTTTTAAAATTATTTTAAACAGTGACATTTGTTTCAATTGTAAAGAAATATTTAAACAAATATCATCTAACTAATAAGAGTAAAACTCAAATCATTCAATTGTTTACCTAGAAAAAAAAATACATATATATTTTTTATTCCATTTTACTTAACATAGCATTCATGGATATTGTATAATAATAAATATCTACCTTTATTTTACTTATTACTTTATCTCTGGCTTCTTGTTCTTTCTTGAGCTGAACATGTTTCTTCTGTGTCTCATTTAGAAGCTTCTGTTTTTCCTTTAAAAAATTCAATCAAAATTTCACAATTATAGATGACTAACAGCCACATTTCTAAGAGAATGTTTTTGTCAATCTCCAAATGATTTATTTGCTTAAGACAAACTTCAGGAAGAAAATAATTAAATCAAATTTATATTATCACTTCCTTTAACACTTTAAAATTTGTCTTGCTAACAATAAGACTATCTCTTCAAAGAAAACTCAGAAAATATAGAGAATCAAAGATTCTTCCTCCAGCATTTTTCAAGACAGTTTAAAAACTATTCAGTATTTCAAGACACATTATGGCAAAGCTTCCTTTTAGAGTTTATTTCCTGGGTAAAGTTCACTCATTTTGGAATTTTGTGACATTACAAAAAATTCATACAAAGAATACCAATTTCTGGAGATGTGCAAAGATAGGATTTTTCCTTAAAAATTAAATTATTGTTCATCTTGAATTAAACTATCTTCTAAGCAGAGTTCAAGTCAGGCAGGAAAACCATTAAGGCACGTTTTTTTTTCATCCCAAATGGCATCCCAGTACCTTTGATAATTGTAAAGTAATGACTATTTCAGTTAAAAATATTTTCATTTTCATAATAGCCCTTTTTTTTTTTTTTTAAATGTTGAATCAAGAACTTCCCTAATTCTAGCCACTTCTCAGCTTCCATGTATGCAAACATTAGTATGTGCATGCACTGGATTTACCTCACAATGGAAGGTAGCTACACACTTCTGCAAGACACTATTATCAATCTGGCAGTCTCTCCTCTAGGTCACAAATCAGGATAAGTTCAACAGACTACTGTATTCAATCTCCAACGTGGTATTTATAAAGTGGAAACCCTACTGTCAAAGTACTGTTATGATCACGTTTTACTGGTATGGCTTAATTCACATTAAGAGATGTAACATAATAAGAACATTTTGTGTCATTTCTAATGTTATAATATACCTTTTTTTTCAATAATACTCTTCTTCACAAGATTGCTAACAAATGATGTTACTACACATGGCTCACTTATTTCAAGGAAGTAATAACCCTAAATCAGTGACAGAATTTGTATTTTTTGTGGAAAGAAAGAAACAGTGGCAAATACTACTCTGTTACTTGCAAGGAGATAAAACATAGACAAAGTAAATTCTATATTTACTAACATGTACTTTAAAAAGGAAGTTGATTCTATGGGACTGCTCAAGGCAGTTGAAGGTAAGAAATTTTTTAAGTGGTTCTGGGCAGTCATACTGTATATGCTTTGACATATTTTCACATTTTAAACAACCCTTTCTCAATTCAGAAGCTTCAGTGACATTGTTTTCTTCATTCTGGAGAAAACTTACCAGCTTCATCAGTTATACCATCTGCCCTAGTACCTGTGGGTTCTTTGTTCTAGTTGCTTTTGCCAGTTCCCAACACTTAATTTTGTTAAATTTCAATAAAATAAAAGAAGAAAAATGCAAGTGAGCTTACATACAATTCCACCTGAACTATTGAAAGACAAATAGCTAGAGTAGAAAGCAGAGCAGTTTCTTCTTTTAAAAGGCTAATTTGTGGATTATTTTTTCTGTTTGGGAACTTAGTTGTAGTGTTCAGAGGAACAGGATGATTAAGAGCAAACACAAAAAAGGTAGTTGCTTAAACCTCAAAGGAATAAAACACAAGTAATGTTGAATTTTGTGGTTCTATAGCACTTATCATTGACAAAGAAAACAACTGAACATTGGAAGAATTTAATACTTGTTGTAATTACTTGAGTCTTAAATAATGCAAGGAAATATATTGGTAAACAAACAAAATAAGACATCTATATAAATTTACATATAATATGTTCAGCAGTGTTTATTTGTATATCGAGTGCAAAAAAGAAAAGAGATCATTGTCCAAGATTCCTAGTTTGTTTGATGTGCAGTGAAGCAAAGGCTCAGGTTTGGGTTTTATTTTGCATTTCAGATGGTCAGCCCATGAAATCACAGACTTTAATGGACAACAAATATAGGAAGAACTTTGCAACAAAACTATTACTTCAGGAGGAAATATCTGTAATCACAGATGAATCAACAACTGTAGTTTTAGAATCGGTGTTAATTTTTTACGTATGTGCAGTTATTCATTCCACAACTGTTACGTTTTCTTGACTTGTTGAAACAGAAAGAAGAAATTTTGTGGCAACTGATACAACTTGTTTAGCAAATATGAATATTCAAACAAGTGTTTTATCAGTTATGTAGTAGCAATTTTAACATTATGGCCAAGATAAAAATGGAATATTATTGACAAATTAAACAAGTGATTCTCTAGAGCTTATCACTATCAAATTACACTATCTATGTCACAGATTGAGCCTAGCTCTGGGTATATTATCAAGGAAGTTGGAGGAATAAATTGCTTTCAATATTTTATATAGAAGATTCATTTACTTGCCAATCTTCCAAAATCCAACTGGAACTTACTTCTTGTACCTATGAACTTGGAATACAACTTAAAAGGGTTAGAAAAATTGTGACAGAACATTGAGTGGCTTTCAATTTTAGTGTTACCTGCTTTGTGGATTGTCATGCAGCCCTTCACAAGCATTTGACATCAACATCTGAAGATTAATCATGTGTTTTCAAGGCCACAGAGACTTTGAAGACTTTGTATCATTAACATTGAAAGAGATTGCTTTAGTGTTCAGAATTTTGATCAGTACTATAGACAAGGTAATTAGAGTGTCAAAAAGCTAACAACAAGATGACATCATCTCATTTAAAGCATATTATGTGATCATTAGGGTTATTTGGGCAATAGGGAAAATGAAAGAAAAAGCTCCCCTACATATATATTGGAAATATAGTAAACTGTTGCTGAACAGATTTTCAAATCAGTAACAATCTTGAAAAGTGTATTTGTCTGTAATCAGTCAGTATTCAGCCAGAGCTTAGCCAATAACACTAGATCTCATTTATTTAGCACCATCAACTCTCTTTGCCCTTCCTAACATGCATAATCATCACAATGTAAACAACCTCAAAAACTTGATCAACCAGATACAGGTCTTAGATTCAAGTAAATGACCATTAGATACAGACAGTTCTAAGTGTAAAGGCAAGAAGCTAAAAAAAAATTGTGTAAAATGTTATACCTTAGTTTAAAGCAACTACAGAAAGCCTTCACAACTATATTGGTAACAAAGATAAAGAAGCTCCTAAGAATCTCAAACCTTTATTCTTTACTACTAATTCCTGTGACATTGGTCAGTGTAGAAAGATGGTTCAGTATCATAGCAACAGCACTTCATGTAACAATATTAAAAGTAAATCAGTTTGCACGTTGACATTTGTTGGCTTACTTGGGCCTTCCATACATTCCTTGACCACATTATTAAACATGAAGTGGCTTAATTTTAAGGCATCACTTAGACATGCAACAAATAAAATAGACATCTGAGGAAAAGAGAAACCATTATAATCATATTTTGGATGTATTTGCACAGAACTAGAAAAACAAAGTATCTTTCAAATCTGTAATAACAGGTATACTTTTCTTCTCCTATTATTATTATTTTGTTTGAAGCTTTATTCAATGGAACTTAAGGGAAAACAATATTAAAAGGCCATAAGTAATGAAACAATTGGCTTATAGCAATTTAAGTACAAAGTGAGTCATAACACACAAGATCCCAGAGTTCTGTCCTCATCCAGGCTAGCTTTGTTACTAGGAGGTAGCATTATAATTCTGACTTAAAGAAGCAAAGCAGCCCTGTGAATGTTTAATACTGACTTTACTCATTTATAAATTTCAATATGGGGCAAATTCAACAACCTGTCATGTCTCAAAGCATTCTGGATTACTTTGGTTGGAATTTAGACCAAAACTACTCGAGGTTAACTGTGTTAGCTGTCTCTAATTTACTAACGACAACTATAGAGAAGGCAGTTATTCAACATCACCAACTGCCAACTCTTTCAATATTCCTTTATCAATGATTAATAGGATTAGCTATCACTTTATCTAAATATCAGTAAGATTAATCAATACATTATAATCTCCCCACAGCTAAAAGGCCAAGATTGCTTGGTGACCCACAAGTTGCAAGTCAAGCACTCTAACAACCAGGCCTACGTATTTTGGAATGATAGGACAAAGTTGCCACCCTAATCCTGAAACCTCCTTGAGAAAATAAAAGTCAGCACCTATGAAGTAGGTACCACACATTCATTATGTATTGTTCAGAATGGTGAACTCCAAAATTTTTGTTCGGACTTGAGCATTGTTTCCGAGCATTAAGATCACATTTTTCCAGTAATTAATCCCATTTATTCAAAATCATATCATTTGAGTGTTCTTCAAAGAAATAAATTCATCAAAATCCTTTGTTACATGATCAAAACCAGACATGTGAGATAAATGTACAAATTATCTGAATCACTTGACCTGATATCATTGTTTAATCCAAGTAATAAAATGTCACTTCTGAACTGATGACAGCCATCTGAAACAGCATGTCATTTCACAATGCAAATGCTGACTTGTTTAAAAATCCATAGTTTCTATCTATGAACAACCTTGAGATCTTTTCAATTTTTTTACAACAATAAACTTCTGTGTTGTCATTACCAACACATAATTGATTATGACAGATACATTGCACCATTTGTTACTATGTTAAATTTGTCACAGAATTTTCCTTGTTACCCATTCAAGCAATCTCCAAACTTTTATTAGTCATAAAGTACATTCTTTGTCTTCAAATTATTATGTTTACTCCTGCAAAAAGTATTAGATTTAGAAATCAAGTCACATATAGTTAAAATAAGATAAAAATAATAGCTGAAATAAAGGATTTTTTGTTGTTTTTTTATGATCTCTTCTAAAAATTACATACTAAACCAATAATATTTTATGAGGTTTCCAAAGTAATGGTTATATGTGGTGGAAAATAAATACTAGTAAAAATGTTTTTTGTTTACATTTTACCACTAATCTCCATAATTCTCAAGATAAAAATTGTATTTTCAAACAATACCTCTGCTATTAAATTCTGGTCATTCATGATTGCTTGCCATTCTGCTTCAAGTTTTGTTTCCTGTTCTTTGAGAAATTCTTCTTCTGTCTCTTCCTCATCTTTCCCATCAACATCTCGATCTTCATTTAACTTGTTTTCTATTTCATCTTTCAGTCGATGTTTCTTTTTTCGTTTTAGTGATTTTGTTTCCAGTTGCGATTTTAATCTAGTAAAGAAAATATATGAAAAAATAATATATATTGCTGACAGTTTTTAAAATGTAATAGTTCTGTATTAAATTATTTAGTAGAAATGTGCAGAAATGTTTTTCAATTTTTTTCAACACATATTATAGATTTTGGTATGAAAACATACATTTTATTTCTCTAACAAAGATTTTGGTATTAAAACATACACTTTATTTCTCTAACATTACTTTGCATATAAGTGGTTCAACACATATTTTCTAAGGTAATGTTTTGCTGACTATTATACAGTAAATGTCAGAGAAAAAGATTTCCTAACTCAAAAGTATAAAAGTTCAGCTCTTGTAAAATAGTGCAAATATAAAATTTTGTTCCACAATAAAGACTTATTTTAATACAAAAATTAGTAGGATACAGATAATGGTAAATGTATTTATATCCTAAACCTTAAAATATCCCTAATCACATGAAAATTAAAACATAAAACTGTTTTTGATAATATAAAATTATTCTGGCTGCAAAATAACTATATTCAGTGAAGTAAAACTAATTCATAGCAGCTCACATACTTTATATTAAAATTCTTATACTTTTAAAATGTAAACAAAACTAACCTTGCTATTTCCTCTTGAAATTCTCTCAGTAAGGCATCTTTTGGGTCTTCATTAACCCGTGGTTTGTTCTTAATGTTCTTAGCCCGGTTAGCATACCTATTCATCAATTCAGGAAAAGAAGTTTGAAATGAGGTTTTGTCTTGGGATATTACTATGATACCCCATCCATTAATAAATGCTTTACTCAAGCTTTTTCTACTTTCTGTAACAGTACATTCTTTGTTTCTCCAAATCAAATTTTAAAACATTTATCAGGACAGTAGGTGAAACTAAGCAGTTAATTATATATCCCACTATACTATACCTTAATGTAGTGAGTGATTCATCGTAATTATAGCTTGCAGGTCCAATGTTGGCTACCATCACAGTCTTAGCATTACCTCCAAGTGAATCTATACAAAAACACCAAGTACAGCATCATATTATGCAGTTTTAAAGAATATTATTCATATACTTTTGTTTCAGTTTAGACAAACATTCAAGTTTTAAAAACTTATAAATTATTTTAACTGTTGATCATTTTAATTCTTCAAAAATCTCTCTCATAATGTGTCACTTTCCAACAACTGTCTGCAGGCAGTGAAGGGTGATATAGATGTGGGATGTTGTGGGCTTGAGCACCCATATCTCACTCTCCTAATTTCTAAATTTCTAATCTTCTTATGTGAGAGTAGCAAATTGGAGGTGAAGACTGATAGATGGTGTATTCCCACTGCAATGTGGGTCCTACTTACGCAGTCACCTCCAAAACCTAGGATACATTTTATAATCACATGTTGTAGTTTGTACCCTAGAACCTTTTTAAAAAAATATGCAGCATATTTTGTTTGACTTGAATGTGTTCCATTTATGGCTTGAAAATTCTTGTTTACTTCTTTGGCTTCATATGTAATTATTAATTTTTACTAAAATTTTTTATACATATGTATATAAAACATTCCAGACAAAAACAAACTACACAATTAATATTACCTTATTTAACTAATAATCCCAAGCATTTATGTAAAAATATATTTGCAGTACTTTTTCTTAGTACAATGCTTAAAAAAATATTAAAGACTTCCAAAAATATATTTCACGTTATTATAAATCATGTAAAGATATTTTACCCTATGGACTGAGAGAATAAGCAGATTTAATCTATAACAACATGACAAAGCATTCACACACACACACACACACACACACCTTGGAGAAGTCTTGTGAGTTTGGAGTCTCTATAAGGTATGTGAGAACTTTTTCCATCTACTAGTGCAGAAATCACATTTCCCAGTGCTGAGAGAGATAAGTTAATCTTGATTGCTTCCTTTTGCCTTCCACCCTACAATTTTTTTTATTAGAATCATATTTTATACTCAAAGGTATAAACATATAAAACATTTTCTGAATTGTTTTTCTCCATATCTTATTTATGTTTAGAAAACATATATCAAATCCAAAAGGCCCTTATTCTAGTCCCCATACCACAGAACTATGAGGCTCTCAGTTAAAACTAGTAAAAAAACAAAATTGTGGTTTCTTGATATATTATATTCAACTGATGAATATACAAATAATGCTTTAGTATAATGATAAATTACCATTGCACCAGTTTTCTTTTGTTTTTCACTGCCTGCCAAATCAACAAGGTTTAACTTTCCAACTCGTATATGATTCTTATTATCCGGACCCAACTGTATGAAAAGCAAATAGAGCAAATTTTTTTATTTAATTTCAAAGCTACCATCCTTCTTTAATTAAAACATGAAATGTAAGAATATATTATTTTTAAATTATTAATTCACCTAAGAAAATGAGGTGATAATAACGAATCGAGACAAAACAACAGTGCTAAAAGCTTGTATTTACCTTTTCTAAATCACTCATTAATATCAATTGTAAAATACATTAATGTTTGATCAAACATTTTAGTGCAAGCAAAACATATTTAATAATAAATTTTCAGGAACTATGTAAACTTAAAAATCTTTATTGATCAAATTTTCTCACTTTCAGAGTAAACAGGAAATGACATGCACCATAGTTTAAAAATAATATGAATATTTAAACAGAAATAAATGTTTCACACTATGTTTTTGAAATGTTGCATATACAAGGGCTTTAAAATAAAATAATATAGTTTTATAAAAAAACAAACAGTATCGTTTCTACTATAAAAATATTTTTGTATATATTATTAACATGTTGATAATTCTAATAAAAAAGAAACTCCAATAATGACAAAAAAGGCAGAAAGAACCCAAGTTACTGCTCATTTTCTTAACATAGTATGCAATACTGTTTACAAAGATTGTTGGAATTTCCTTTGAAAATACCAAGCAAAGATAAAATTATACAAAATGCTTACAAACTTTAATTACTCATTGTGACATAGCTGGTTCTTATGTATATTCTGACATAGGTATCAAGAAAAAGAATATTTACTTATAGTAGTATTAATTACCAACAGGATGAATATAAACTGATACTATAAAAACATTCTGATTAACTTTCCACAAATATACATACCTCACAATGCTCTATTGTAATGATAAAAATGGCATGTGATCTAGAACTATGCAAATTCATGTTGGTAGCTCTGAAAAATCAAATATTTTAAATCAAAATTATCAAAAAGTACTTCAGCTTTCAAGCTACTTAACTACATTTACTATAAACAAAATTCAGTTAAATCAAAGCTTTTTTTACCATGTGCATGTATGTACACACATAAAAATACAAAATTTGTTTTAACAATGAGTTATAAAATAAAATTATAATATGAATTTACTTATAATGGACATGATAAACAATGTTAATATATGAATTAAATTTAATGAATTAATGAAAAATAGAATACCATACCATAAATAAATTAAACACTTTTAATCAACAAAACAATCAAATCTAAGTTGTATACAATAATCTAATAAAGGAATAGTTTCTTCTCAAAATAATTACATCTACATAAAAAAGTTTTTGCCATAACTTCCAAACTAATGATATACCACTACAAGCACATAACTTGGCTTAGTGAGTTTTTTCTGATTAAATGTTAAAATTTAACATACTTGGGAATTCAAACACAAACATAAAGTCAATCAAAAACTTCTGTTTAACCATATGAATCCTGGTGCACTCTATAAATTCCTTGCTGCACATGTCAGAAAGTGTTACTGAGTTATATATGCATTTTGAAATAACAAAAAAGTATAAATTACTCAATCAATATCATAGAATTCCACTGTAATTTACTAGGCTTACTAACTATGCTTTACTTCACTCTAAAAACAAATATTACACAATTGAGAAAAAAATCGATAAAATTATACAGTTCATAAATAACTATTTATTCTTGGCCATAGTTTGCCAGTTGTACTTATCAATTGTATAAAAATATTGTTTTTCAAAAATCATTTTTGGTTATCCCTTCTTCCTTCTGAGATTGAGAATAAAGTGATTAATCTTGGAATATAGACACCTTAAATAGGTTGAGAAAACATGGAGGAAAATCTGAGCTTCTGATTGGTTATAAACACATGATAAAGTGAAGCAGATGTATGTAAGCAAGTATTTCTAAACATGGAAGAGGAGGGGCAGGGCCACTGTGTTTGATTTGATAAATATATAAGCTATTTGAAACAAATACTCAGTTTATTCACGAACAAATCTTTGTTTTAGTTTATTAAAAATACTTCACTAAAAATAGTTTTTTCATATGTGAAAGACTTATAATGTTAACAGAAAGACATCCAAATTTTGTGAAAATGTACATACTGTATTGAAAGTTCAAAGTATTAAATCTATAAAGACTTTAAACAAGTACATTGAGGTCACATTATTGGTCAAATTAACTAATCCCATGTTGAGAGTTAAATAACTATTTAAGTTGTTTTTCAAGGGTTTTTTGTTTGTTTTTTAGGTAACATAAACATTGTAATGTTCTGGCTTTAATGGACTATTCTGACTTGTTTCTAGAGCAGGATAAGATTTCACTTTTATATTGGAGTAGTTCATTAAAGCCAAATTTAACCCTATAAATTGAAATGTAGTTTGCATTCTTAATACAGAAAACCTTATCACACTGTAATCAGTAATTAAGCCATGATTAATAGCACTATTCTTCCACATAAACATATAGTAATTTACCACAATTCTCTTGTCAAAACAAAGCAACTTACCCAATAGTTCTGTTTTGATTGCCTACTGTCATCACATGTTCTACTTCCTTTACACTCTTACAAACAAATGATGACAAATCCTTGTAAAGGAAACAAAAAAAGTGCAGTCAGTGCATTATGCAAAAAATATTTGTAACATGCAGTTTGTTGTTTAATGTTTCATTCACAAAAATAAAAATACCACTGCACACTAAACATTCACTCACATGCAAACAAAAGCTAACTTTTAACAATGATATTTGTTTGCATTTTACAAACATCTCACCTTTACATAAACTCCTACATCTGGTTTTTCCTTAAGTTCTAACCTCTTGGTTTGGTCCTTTGCTAACAGATCTCTAACTTCTTCCTATAAAATTTATAACAAAGCATTATATAGATTAGATTTCATTTTATTTTTTAAGTTTATATTTGATGAAAAAGTAGTATTAAATTTTTTCTATTATAATCATTTGTGTGTGTGTGTGTGTGTGTGTGTGTGTGTGTGTGTGTGTGTGTGTGTGTGTGTGTGTGCCTTCCTCTATGCACATACCAGTCTTTCTTTCTTTGCAACTCTGACTACTTGTTGTACATAAGCTGTCTTGAACTGGCTGTTAATGCCTATCAATTTTGGCATTTCATTTAATAAATGAAAGGAGTCTCTTGAAATCTTAAAATAATTCTTTGTTTTAATATTACACATACTATAATACTTAATTTGAACATAATTTCATATTTTAATATGAGATCTGACAGTTCACACTTGCAAGTTACAATGTTTGGTTCAAGCACTTATTACACAAATTAATGAGTATTTTCAACAATTTAATTTCATATTTTGTTTCTACAATATTCAAAACTTTCAAATTCTATGTTTTCAAAATTATAATGAATTTTTTAAAAGATACTTATCTCTGAGATACAAACCTTTTTCTTGTTGAGTTGATTTCATACTATTAACAAACAGAGGATTTCAAATTTTTAAGTCCTTGATGCAATTAAAACACACTAAAATTTCGCAACTCTATCATCTTCCATACATTCTTCACTGTGCATATATCAAGCGAATGTATGCGAGTTCTGTTTTTCCATCGTAAGCCAGACTGCTTTTTAGTTTACAGGGATGATGTTATATTCTTTCCCAATTCCCATGTAAATCAATGTGGAGCATATAGAGAAGATTAGAAAAACTTGATTATTCATTAGAAACCATATGGAGCCAAAGGAAAGATTTTAAGCTGCAAAACTATTCCCTTAATTACAGAAAATGATAGGATAAATAAGAATATGAAGAAATCCATCCTGCATGTCCACCATCATTATCCAAAGGCCATGAAAAGAAGACTTTGTTAACATCATCATATTTTACACATAAAAATGAGGTGTCTTCAGAGACAGACAGGTCTATGACAGGAATGAAACCTCACGACTCCTTTGGAATAACAGAATGGGCCAAGAAGTTTCCACTTGCTTGGGTTCATGTTTGACTACTTGATAAGGCCCAAACAAATTGACAAAAGTAACTGACATTTGCCAAGGGAAGCAAGGCAGGTGATAAAAGTTATTTGCTGGATGCTAAAAATAGTTTTTATTCAAGAGAAGCATTTTAACAAGTGAAAATTCTACAGAAAAACAATGCTGGGAAGAAGCTTTTCAAGGTCAGTGGAAAAGATTAGAAGAAGAGACAAGTACCTTGCAAGAAAGCATAATGGGCTAAGGTATCAAAGGAACATAATATATGGATCATATCAGCAGCTATATCTGTGAAAAATGCAGCATAAGAAGACTGCCAAATAAAATACATTGATCTTGACTGCAAGAATCACAAGAACAATAGCAGATGATTCATGGATCAAATTAGGGAAAAAAAATCTAAAGGTCCCAAACTAAACATGAGAGGAAGATAATCCTACTAAAAGGCTATTAGCATTTAACTGATTTATAACACATCAGAAATGATAATAAAAATAAGAAGGCTGTAAAAAATATAAATATGCAAGGAATGAACCATCCAACATAAGCTCCTCCACAGATAACATAAATAGTTCAAAAATAAAATTGACAATACCTGAGAAATAATATATAAACATACCAGTAGAAACTTCTTAGGAATGAAAGATATATAACAAATCTTACTTTCCAGACAATGAACAAGGATCTCCTTGCATGCTACAGGCAGACTACATGAGTAAAGACTAAAGAAATTGTAAAGCTTCCCACACTGGTAGAAATATTAACAGCAGTAGTTAACAGTGACTTGAAAATTTACAGTGAGTGAAGGTAACAGCACAACTGACTATCTGGCTTATGGCAGAGTGTAAGGCTTACATATTTTCTCCTGATGCATGCACAATAACAGATATAGGAGGCAAAAGAGTAGATAATCTTGGGTAAGTTGACATATGCGTTATATTGCATCAAGGGCATTCAGAATTTGACATCACACTGGTGTTGACAATATGAAAGCAACTTGACAAGAGAAAACATTCACTATTTCAGAGTTAAGTCCACCTGATTTCAAAAAGAAAAACATTAGGATTTGCCCATGTAATTATGGTTTTTATCACCAGAAATCTCTTGTCATGATCTACTTTTCATGTTTCTTTTTTTTCAGGTATTCTTCAGAACAAAACAATTTAACACAGAATGTGAATTTAACTGATCCAATGCTCCCCCAATAAGGTAATCAATTAACTACTTAACAGCACTCACCTGATAAATTTCTAAGTAAGAAACTCGGACTAGATATTCCTGATTTTCTGAGCGAGCTATGTGACTAAAAATGTGTTCAAAGGAGTTAGGAATCACTCCTTTTTTTTCTGGATCACTCCGAACACCTATGAAAATTTACATACGTTTTAAAGGATTACATGTTCTTAAGCCACAAAGATTGAATTTGTTATACTTCAGAATTAACATAACACAGCAAGTTTTCACCCATAATTTAAACATAGTCTCTCTTAGTAGTACTCACAATTGGCAAATTTCACTTTCTTTGTATTTAGAATCAAATATAAGTGCACCAAACACAGAATTCTGAACCATCCTATGAAAGCAGACTGTTACAAATAAACAATGAACCAACCACTACTTAACAAATCAAGATATTCACAACATTTTCTTGTATTTTATACCTCATATACCTCTCAATCTTCAGCATTGTTTTTATTATCAGTAAAATACATCCACAGTATTACAATTTTTGTTACTATATCTCTTGTAAAAAAAGAAGTTTTAAAACAGATGAAGTAATACCTTCCATTGTATAAGTTTTTCCAGTGCCTGTTTGTCCATATGCAAATATTGTCCCATTGAAACCTTTCAAAACTGAGTCAATCAGAGGTCGAAATGTTTCATCATACAAATCAGACTGTTTAGAACTGTAGGTACAAAACCATTAATCATTTGTTACAACTTGTTATATTTTAATGTAAAATGTTAAGCAGACAAGAATATGAAATCATGATAAAATCTTAATAGACATTTCAAAAATATAATAAAATGTTCATGAAGAAGCTAATGAATATGTCAATGGCAGCAGCCACAAAGAACTGTTTACATTTTATATTTAAGAGTAGCAATTAATGACTTATAAATTAAAATATATATACATATAAATATACAAAATATGCAAAAATAAGCTATTACTTACTTCCAATCATATACAGCATCAAAAGTGAACTGTTTTGATACTTCTCCATTTTTTTGGTTTTTTATTTCCACAACTCCTCGCTCGGGAAACATGTCCACAACCCTGTCAATCAACAGGTCATAATGTAACACTTTATACATTATTTTGTTACTTATTTCTTTTTGCAAAATGAATTCTTTCACAAAATTGGTTTACATTTCTTTTCTCACTTTTTAAAACAAGAGTAAAACATAGACATTTTAAATGAAAATTCTTAACATTTTCTGTTCTTTTATGTACTGTTTCACACTGGTCCACACTTTAATTTCAGTTTTATATAATTATGGTTTTTTAATTTGTAAATTGATTCTGTGAATGTTTAATAAAAATTTTAAAATGAAAAATGTTTCAACTATGCTTATTTCCAAATTTTATAAAGATTTGACTTTCCTTTTATTGACCCTATTATTTCTTGTTTCAAAAATTATAATGAAACATGTGCACAATTTAAACACATTTTCAACAAACATTGTTTTTCAAAAATATACTAACAATTTTCCTCACCTTTCGTATCCCTCTGAAATTTCTTTTTCGCTTATGGGCCTGCATCGTACAATTACTTTCACACATTCTGAACTTGATTTTAACTGCAACATTAGAACAAATTATTTCTTTTTAATGCAAGTTTTAACATAAATTATAATAAATCTTAGTATTATAAAGGTTTATTAACTTCAGAAATTTGACGTTTGCAAACATATACACATGTTCAAAAACAAATGAATATATAGATAGATGTGATGGAAGTTGTAAACATTTTTACTAAAAATACATTGCTGAATTTTCACAGACAGATCATTTTAAAAGGATACCAGAATCAGGAAAATTAATATGAAGTATAAAACATTACAAATAAACTGCCTTATTACAAAAAGAAAAAAAGAAAAAAAACAGACAGAAAAGAATACTTAAAATAAACTGAAAACAGTAGACACACTAATGTAACATGTATACATCATACACCCCAACATTAAGTTCACCTGTGAACATGAAAAAAAAACTAACCAAATAGCATTTCTTAACCTCAAAATCACTAGAACTGATACACAATTCAAAATAAAAATCCACAAAAAAAAATCACCCATACTGGATTATACATTGCCTGGAACTCAACACATGAAACAAAACAAAAACTCAACATATTAAGAAACCAAATAAACACAGCCACAAAACTATGCTCACCTGATAAAATTAACGATGAAATCAACAAAATAAAACAAAACTTCAACAACATTTATTCAAAACTCAGGTACAAAAATAAAGTCTATACTATGTAAAAACTACACTGACAAACATAACACCAATATAATTTATAAAATACTATGCAACAACTGCCACAACATCATTAGTAGAGAAACAAATTAAACCAATATAAAGGAATGTCTTTATATGTATACTAATTAATAACCTAACTTACAACTGCAACACCTCCTACAATCCTGTATCTGCTTATACTCTCATCCCTAAGACATGTCCAGCAATTGTCAGTTGCAAATTCTCTTTGTCAAGCTGAAAATCACCTATAAAGGTCGAAACATTGTTCTCTGCTTATCAATAAAAGTGTCAAAACCCATACCAGTCGTTCAGAGATATATTTTTTTTTCAAGTGGGTTTCTTATCATCAAGAAAAACTATCTTCTGTTCATATGCTAGTGCCCATGGGAATTACTGCACACAGAGGTTGTGTCTCCTCCTATTACTGGGGCTATGGCCTAACGATTACATTACAAACTGACAAGGTAGAAGTTTTGTTCAAGTCCTGTGCCACATATACAGGAATTTACACAACAGTGCATACAATATGACAGTGCTTTGTGATGCAGAGAGGTGAACAGTTCCTGAATAAATATTTTCTAAAGATACTTTCAAGGTACTAAATAACATCATAATGTTTTCCTAAACCTTAATAACAAAGTAACCTACTTTTGGAAAAAAACTAACTATTTTTACAAAAGAAGTCCTTTTGTTCATATATATATATATATATATGAAGATACGTTTCCTTTCAATAAACCAAACTGCTGTATTTGTGGGAAAGATAACATTAAATACACTAAAAACATCACAGGCCCTACTGGATAAAAATGTTTTTTTTTTGTTTTTTTTATAAATTCTAGATTTAGCTGCAATTCATGTAACATTATTTATGTATTACTTCATATTTCTTGTAAACAAATATATCTTGAAGAAACACAAAATTTATGTTTAGTTACTTATGTTTTGTGTTTAGCATAAATCTCATGTTCAAAATGCAGATAACTACCCACTAACTATTAAAAAACACATTAATAAAGGCATAACAAAATATCGTACTTTATATGAACATTTTTTTTTTCCAAATTTCCATTTTGGTATTCTTGAAAAAAGAAAGATTATTTTATGAAAATTATTTTATTAATAAATTTAAAACCAAATTAAATGTTACACAGTTTAACACTCAGAGAGATTTTAAAACACATGTATATATAAAGCTTTAAGGTCCAAAAGCACTACGAGTAAGTCTTGTCAGAGAGTCTTATTTCACAAACTAAACTGCATCCTTGAAATCTGTATTTCTGCTTTTATGTTTGTATTTTTATTTGTTTAAAATTAACAGTAACAGAACTTTTAAAATATTTTATAATATTTCATTTGTATGAATCACTTCCATGAACAAAATATATTTGATTCCTTTTGTATGTGTGTAACAGATTTTTAGGTTTAAAATGCACATAACAAAGGACCATCTTTATAATAATCTCAATATTAGAGTTAAAATAAGTTTAAACCTAATGCACAAAAAATTTATAATTACACTGAATATTTCATAACTTAAGTTGAACTGTTGATAAAAGTAAAAATAATTTTTGCATCACAAAAACTTTCCCTGGTAATATTATATATTTACTATTTCCAGATCTTGCCAAATTCCAGCACACAAAACAGGTATCTGGGATTTTTTAGTGAATAGTTCATTGAAAAAGGTGTTTTTTTCATTTCTACAAAGATTGAATATGTTAAAGTGAAATGATCCTGTACTCTCACCAAGTCATTACAATTCATTTTTCCATGTTTGATCATAATATATTTAACAACCTTGAATCTGTACAAAGCTCTGTCACAACCAAAGCACATCTCTCCTTCCTGCTGCTCTTCATAATCTATCAAGAGTAAGAGGACCATGGTTTCACATCAGTCATTCCAACTGTTACTTTAAGACAAGATACATAGGTACTACACCCAGTGACTTGATCAATACGTCTTTGTATGAAATAGCATGAATATATTCATTTCACTCACTTGCAATATCAGATTAGTTGAGTCATAGAAGCCACTTTATAAAGTATATGTGACCTGGGACATTTTTCAAAATAGAGATCCTGCTTGATAATGTTATGTACTGTTGGTTGGGACATGCAGATGACTTTTGTGTTTGTAGATTCTCATTTGTCAATAGGCTGAAGGTATGACTTGTTACACACCTCTTTCTGGATAGTTCTAGTTCAATAAATTGATCCATATTCCTTTGTTTTCCAATGCCATGAAGTACAAGGATATCTTCACCTTAGAAATACTAAATCCTAAATCTTGAAGTACAAATATTGAGCATCACAAAGAGCTATTACATACTCTTCTCAAAATTAATCAGTTTACAGTAACATCACACTATCTACAAAATGTCAAAGAACGCCACGTAGTTTTGATATACATTGTTCTACTACAACTTTACATAAGCTGTGTTTCTCATGTATACAGATCATCACTTCTTTTTCAACCTTCAACATGGCAACAATATTACATGTACATTCTACCATTGTACCCTAATATTAATGAAACACTTCTAACTCTTCAGCAAGTAAGCTTATCCAAATATATTGCATTTTTTTACATCTTTACACTTCATAAATATTTTTAGAGTAAAATTTTTATGAAATACCTCATTTTATGTAATATTTCTAAACTTTTAGCAGATTAAGTAAATAGATTAGAAAATAATTATTCTCACATGATTTCCAAAAATTTAAAGGCTAATATTTATCAATTCCAAATAGAACACCTTTTCCTTTTAGATTAAAGTACAGCATGCTGTTATTTTCTATTTGTTACAGTTCAATTTGAATAGTTTATTTGATACTCTGTATAGAGTGAGACCAGGTTCTGATAAAGGTGAGTACCTATACTTCTTCAAAAATAATTTCAACAGTAATCATAAATCAATGTGAAAATTTGAAACTTGTAATGATTAGAATGAGTTAATAAATTCATTATGGACAAAAAAAAATATTCTTACCATTGTAGGTGATTTATGGTCTCAGTGCAGATCTTGGAAAAACAGAATCCTGAAGGATAAAAAAATCCTTATGCTGATAGGTTTTATACATGAAATTATAAATCAATATTCATAGGTCAAATTCACAAAATAAACAATCTTCTATTTTCCTAAACAACACTTAATCCCATAATTTTTCTTTGTGTATCCCATAAGAAGAAAGTTTTTTCAACTATCAATACTTCTGAATATTAAAATTGAGCTTCCATACTCTTGGTACACTATCAAGTTTCTTTTAGAAGGAAGAAATATTCAAGAAAATCACCTCTTCCTATTATCTCAGTTTCACAATATTAATATCCTAAAAGTTAACTAAATTATCCTGATATATCTCACTAGTCACATCTCCCAGTTAAAATAATGCCATTTAACATCACTCTTTAATCATTTGCTCACTAGTTAAATTTTCCAATCCTTCAAGCATCTAAATTACTATTTCTTATGAAAAACTTAATAAAATGTTTTCGATATCAAGATATGTACCATACTATCTGTACAAAAATTAAACAAGAAATAAGTAATGCAAGGATATTCATTTCCAAATCCATGCTATGAGTTATTAATTAAATGCTGCCTTTCTGAATGCTTCTTTAAATGTTTTTAATAGATTCTAACATCTTTTTGTAGCCCACATGGGAGTGACTGATGTTGGAAATTGTAAATTAGAAAAGATGCTTAAAGAGTGTAAAGAACTCCTTCAGAAAATTAGAAATAAAAACAAACAAATGATCCTTTTCAGATACAAGCAAAAATGAAACACTTGGCACAATACAAGATTTAAATAAAAGATTCTCAAGGGCCTACTTAGAATAAAAGGTAGGCTGGTTGAACCTGTGGGATAATTTCAACGGTAAGGATGAATGATATGCTAAAGATAGGCTCCACGTTGCTTGGCTAACTCAGATAGTTTTATAACAAAGTGGCTGACCTTTGGAAAAAGCTGCCTTCATATTTGGTTGATCCAGTAACTTTCAAAGGCTTTAAAGAAAAGGCTTATTAAATAGTAGTAGACAGATCAACCTCAGTGGATCAAAAGGCTCCTTCTTGTCTTTAAACATTTAGTATGTGTTAGATATACATGACCATTTCATTTAAATTTAAGACTTATTTGAAATTTATAAAACATGAGTGTTAAAGTTAGTATTTTTAGAAGTGGTAACTTATCTCAGGTTTACTTATGTAACTGTTTACGAATCATTTGTTCCACAGTTCAAGTGTTGTGAATTGACATAATGTAAACTTTCTGAATTTTTCTCACTGATTTCAGTAATGTTGCTTATTCATATAGGCTGTCCCATCCACTGAACTATCCAAAACTCAAAGTTAATCCTAATCATTAAAATATTTATCAACCCTCCCTTTAAACTTCCTTATATCATGTAAGGGATACATCAGCAAACAATGACTTTCAGGAAGTTAGAGTACTATTAGAGTTAAAACTAAAACTCGTGGATTCAGTTGTAATGAGCCAAGTCAGAAGAAATTAAGGTGAGGAAAAATGTCTTAGTGGCTAGGGCACTAATTCCACTGAGCAACAGATTTCAGCCTTTGGAATATGTAAATAAGAAACTACAAAAAGAAGGAAAACAAATGGTTAAGAGAAGGGTGTGGATAATAAACTTATAGAGGTATTAGTTATAGATGATTCATTGACAAGACATATGGATAGAATAATCTGGAGGGGATAAAGAGGAAATAAAATAAATAGATATAACTAAGATAGCAAGAAATATAATAAATGGGGATAGCAATGACACAGTTTTTGTTATACATATCAGGACTAATGATGAAGGAGAAGGTAGGTAAGAAGAGCCACTTAATAATGATTCAAATGCATCTTGCATACAAATAATCATATAACCCTCTAGCAATAAGAGTGTGATGCTCCTGGTGAGCGTGCCACATCCCATTCAATTCTTCTGAACAATGACTTCAAGTTTGGGCAAAAATAGAAGCACTAGTTTTCAATACGGAGAAAGGGTGGGAAGTGTGAAAGGAGGTAATTTTCTACAGGAAATATAATTTTGTATCAGAAAATTATTACTTTCAATACCATACAATACTTCTTCTCACATAAATAACTAGAATCTCACAGTGAAAAGGTAAAGAGACTGATGCAAGGGAAAGTAGAAAGTATCAAATGACATCCTGAAAAAGTAGATCCTCAAAGTAAAAGATTATATGTACAAGACTGCACCACTTCTGTACTAGCTGTACTCTTCATCCAGTGTGGAAAGAAGTGCCACAAACGTGGATGTAAACTGGAATAAGTACATCCAAATGGAAGAGAACAATGACTGGGTAGGGATCCACACCACATAATATGGGAATTTCAATCTGTTAGTACATAAATTGGGTGAGAATAAAAAAATGTGCCTCAAGGTGTAGAGTGCCTAATGCATGATAGACTGTACAAAACCAAATAACTGCACCCAAAACCCAGGCCAGTGGGAACCAACATCAATGTGTGGGTAGGGAAAAGGATCATGTAGGCAGCAAGTAAACTATGATTCAAAACCCAGCTATTTCGTGAGAGTAGGAAAGAGGATCATACCATTTTGAAGTTCATCAGGCCAGATGGAATTTCATACCTCCCAATCCATGAACAAGACACATGATAGCAATGTGAGAAATTAACTGACCAATATGGGAATCCAACTTTCTAAATTGGAAAAATTTCTTAGTATTGTAATTCATCTCACTGAAAACCAAATTGACAGAAACCTCCCCTAGCACAACATCTTCCAAATAATAAAATAATCAAGATACAGCATAAGTGGAAGAACCATATTAATCTGCAAGTACCTCCCCATTGTGACCCATAACATGGATGAAAGAACAAGAGTATAACTGAGTGAGACATCTGCAATACATGTGTGAGAATTTATGTTGATTGGTTCAGCTTTACATCCAAAACCCAGCCACTGAGAATTCACATTCACATGAGAGAGGGACAAAAGATTTCAATTAAAGGGGTGAACTTCAATTTTGACTGCTCACTCCAATCAGACATAGCATAGGGCATCTCATCATCTACATCAGCAGAAACTCCCCATCCTACTCTCAATATTCAGGAAGTTTATGGGAGGAGAGATTGATATAGATAAAGGAGAATACATGCATGATGATATACAATATGTGAAACATTGATAATAACAAAATCTGACCTATAATATCTAAAGGCTAAGTGAGGAAGGAAGTAAATCTTATGGAATATGTGGTAAATCCAGCATTCAGACAGTGATTCAAAGGGATGCAAAGTGAAGCAGTGAAGAAACATATTAACATTCCGATTTGAAAGACCAGCACACTCATGTAGACTACTAATCTGGTAGGAATGCAAAAAGAGGAAAAGGTTGTAAAAAAATAAATTTTAATAAGAGTACCAGGAAAAAATAAAAGTGTTGGATAAGGCAACCCAATAACCTGCAATTGAAGAGACAGAAGACACCTGATCAAAAGATATAAGTGAGGAAATATTTAATACGAAGAACAGTGGGTCTAGCAGGTGGAAACTCCTGACCCAAAGAACAATAGTGGAAAACTTTCCACTAAAGCTGATAAATATCCCTAGAGAAAAGGTGAATGAAACAAACTAAAATAAGAAATTACCTTTCAGGGCAAAATGGATCTCCTTGCCAGGGACCAGATAAAAAATAAGGCATGAAGTCAAAGAATGAGAAGGAATGAATGAACTCCCAAGAATTGAGGTTGATGTAGAGAGGATCACATACAAGGAAGAGGTAATGGAAGGGCAGATTGGAGTTGGAGCGGTCAATGATAACCACAGTTTTATTGGCCAGTAAGGAGCAATCACAAGTACTTGATACAGAATGGAATGGATGATCAAGATCACCCTGTAAAGAAGACTGATGGAAAAAATAAATATACAGGTATTTGTTGGTCAACTTTTGACTGAAAGCATCAACAGCCATAACATGAGGATATAGAACCAGAAATCAAAATAGAGGTAATTTGATACTGAGAGACATGGTGAACACATCCAGGCGAGAAGTACCCTAGTGAAGACATATTTACCAGAAAACAAATGGATTGAGATAAACTTTGTCTGGATGGGAAAGCTGATCCACAATAAAACTAAATGCTCCTGGAACATAATAAGCAGCAATTCAAATACTAAGTGTATGGACCCACAAATAAAGATATAAGGTTAGACAATAAAAGAAATGAGCACAGATGTTACCTTAGCAATTGAGATGTTGTTTGTAGTTAAACACAAAGATACATGATTAGCTACCTGTGCTCTGCCCACCATGAGTGTCAGAACTTAGATTCTAGCAATGTGAGTCTGCAGACATACCACTATGCCACTTGGGAAGGGGAGTGATTGAGATAAGCCACCACTATAGAATTGTTGGACCACATTATGACCAGACTATTCTTGGCAAGATGAAGAAAATACTTCAAAGCACGACATACAGCCAGAAGCTCAAGGATGTTGATATGGTAAGGTCTTTAGACTGGAGAACACTGAGCTGAGGCTTCATGCTGATTGATGCATGCCTCACCAGTTCTGAAGAAAAGGGTCCAAGAATACATGTAAATCTAGATGAGAGGGAAGAAGCAGAACACCCACTGACACACAAGCCTTGTCCAACCACCAATGCAGATCATCTAAAAGGGAAAAAGGAAGGAAAATAGGAGTCTTCAATTGATCCTGAGCAAGATTCCTTTGATCATGCAGAGTCCACTGACGAGATTACATATGTGCTTGACCAAAGGAGATAAGAGCTTACATGGTAGACCACATCCCCAAAAGCCACAGAACTTCATAAGTTGAAAGAGAAGGAACAGAATGTATGTGTGGAATACTGAAAATTCCACTAAATGAAGAAGGTTAGGCATGACTGAGATAAGGCTTGAAAAAACACCTGAATGGACAAGATACTGCCTCCAGGATCAGCAAGTGTGTTAAGCAGAATCCTGTTCAGATGAGCTAACAGAAACCAGTTATTCATATAATGATGGAAGTACAACACTTGAGCATGTACATGCCAAATAAATTCCTTGGCCATGTGACAAAAGGCATCTGGAGCCAAATCAAGCCAAAAAGGCAGGGTGTAAAACTGATAAACTACCAAAAACAGCATTTTGACTGACAAGATATCAGGTTAAGCAGACAAGCATTCACAAGGTCCACCTTGGTCATCTACAAACCTGGAGAGAAAGTACACCAGAGTGGTAAATTGGGGTAGAACTAAAAACTGATTGAAGTGGGACAAATCAATCATAGGCCACCAGTCTCCAGTTTTCTTGGACACTATAAACAATCTGCAAGAAAAACCTGGAAAGGGATGACTCACAGGTTAGATGACTTGCTGGTAATGAAAATCTTGTACTGCCTTGGACAGACACTGACTGGTGAGAGAATCCTGAGATAATGGAAAGGAATTGGGTATCTGACATAATGGAGGAGAGGACAAAAACTGTATGACAAGTTCCTTGGACAAAACCCAGACAACCCACAAATTTGTGGTGAAAGGTCACCAAATGGGAACACAATTTGACAAACAAGCCCCAACTGGATAGTCAATGATACTTCTGGCAACATTTCTATATGCATCAAATAAAAAGAAGAGATGAAGAACTCTTGGATGGAGGAACAAGTAAAATCCGAGATGGTGGACAGGAAATATTAACAAGGATATGTACAGGCTCAGAATGCAACAAATAATCCACCTAAAAAAGAAAGGGTAGTGTGCTATTACATCAATTACCCATGGGTAATTCATGGGATTCCAAAGAAAATGGGCCAAATGTAAGTACTAGAGATGAGGAGGCAGTAAACAAACCTAGGAAAAGAATGCATCCTTACTCAGGAGATTCCAATAAAAGAGAAACCACATGTGTAAGACTAAAACTGAATAAAGCAAATATGCCAATGTGGAGATAATCAAGGAGAGAAAAAATTCTCGAAAAACCCTCGGGATCTCTATGGATCACCTTGGAAGGAAGATGGGTTGTAGACAAATATTATGGGAAAGTTGATAGGGTAAAACAAAGGTGAAAGAATTTGGAGTAGGATGAGTGAACAAGATGATCATGATCTGCCCCCAAAATAAGTAAAAATCTATACCAACTGTTGAGAGTCAAAGACATAGACATTTTGCATGATAGAATACAAAGGCAAACTTATCCACGGCCAGAGGATGGAGAGGTATGTTGCCACCCTCAACCATCTGAGAAACAAAATGCTGAGCATGAATCCTAATATCTGTAAAATGGGGAAAATCAAATAGATTTGAAAATATGGTTAAAATAAAATATACCTGAAAAATTACGTCTAAAACGCTGTATTAGGCCTCAGTGATTCCTTGGTGGGGGAACAGGAAGACATGGCAAAATCAGGTTGATTGGTTGATTTAGTATTTTATGGCACAAAGCAGCTAGGCTATCTGCGCCAAATGTCTGGTAAAAAGGTAAAACTAAATGTAGTAAAATTCATAAAAGGAAATGAAGGTAAAACAAAACAGCATTGAAAAACATAAATAGCATAAAACCAATGTTGACATCTAGTCTACAATGTCAAGAGAGAAACCGGAGTAAAAAAAGTTCTAAAAGACTTTCCGTAGCATAATGGCAATTATCATAACCCACCAGGAAAACTAACAGGTAAGTACAAGAACCACCATCAATCACCTGAAGTCGGCCTTTCCAGTCCTGGTTCTGGGTTATATGTCATTACGGCCATTATCAAAAGGTAAAGTAATAAAAGTTTTAAAAGACATATTACAAAATCTTTATAATAGCTTGCCAAGCATCTGGTAAAAAGGTAAAAGTAAAGTAAATGCAGTAAAATTCATAAAAGGAAATAAAGGTAAAACAAAACAGCAATTAAAACATAAATGGCATAAAACCAACATTGACATCCAGTCTACAATGTTAAGTGAGGAATTACAGAAACAGAAGTTATAAAGGACTTTCTGTAGCATAATGATAATTGTCATAACCCTCCAGGAAGATTACCAGGTAAGTACAAGAACCACCGTCAGACACCTGAAGTTGGCCTGAACAGTCCTGGTTCTGGGTTATGTGTCATTACAGCCATTATCAATGAGTAAAGTAATAAAAGTATTAAAAGACATGCAGCAAAATTGCAATAATAACTCACCAGAACGACTAACGGGTAGTTCAAACAGCAGCGTCAGTCACCTGAAGTTGGCCTTTCCAGTCCTGGTGTCAAGTTATTTAATGTTACGGCCATTTTCTAATATCAAGTCGAACTAGACAGATTGTGACTCTTAAAAGTGCATCACAATAAAAAAGGTTTAATGAAGAAATATAAAACACTTAAATAACATTAAAAAGATTAATGGCCATTAAAAAACTAAACACTTTATCAAGGTGGACAGTGTTACCATCACCAACAACACTGTCTAATGTCATGGACAAACCTTAGGACAGAACATGTTTAAAATAGTGCCCTCGTTGAGAGTCGTAACGATGGCAAGAAAGTAAAATGTGGCTTATAGTGATGTGAGTGTCACACAAACTACACATTGGTGCATCAGTTCCAGATAAAAGAAAACGATAAGTTAAAAAACTGTGACCAATTCGTAGTCTAGTCAGAACAACTTCCTCCTTCCGATCCTTATGGAAGCAAGACAGCCAAAGTCCAATACAGGGTTTTATTTGGAAAAGCTTGTTTTCGCATTGCTCACTCCAAGTCGACTGCCAGCTGGAACTGAACCGAGCCTTGAATACAGGACCATAATCCACATATGGAATAAGCACAATGGTGATAGTGCCAGAGCAGATAGATTTAGCTGCCGTGTCTGCAAGCTTGTTCCCGCAAATACCAATGTGGTCTGGTATCCAGAAAAACTGGATAGAAGTAGATGTTAAGGAGAAATGGGCCAATCGGTTTTGAATATCAGCAAGAACAGGGTGTGAACCAACGTGAAGCGATTCCAGGGCCAGTAGAGAACTAAGTGAGTCAGTATAAATAGTGCAGTTGGAGTACTGCTTAGCTTCAATATGATCCAGGGCAAGAGAAATGGCATACAGTTCAGCAGTGAACACAGAAGCTGTAGAGGGGGATTCTGCGTGCAACCACCAAACCGCAACAAACCAGGGCAGAGCCCACAGAGTCACCTGATTTGGAACATCCGTATAAGTTGGAATGGAAAGATTGTTCGAAAAATATTCAGTAAATAAAATGCGGTACTTCCAATCGGGAGTATCTGCTTTTCTCAGATGACTTAAAGAAAGGTCACATTTGGGGACTGTAATAATCCATGTTGGGATGGGCTGACCAGTGGATTCTGCAATGTTATCCAAGGACAGACCCAATTCATCCAATTGCGCCTGGACGTGAAGGCCAAAAGGAGCAATGGCAGATCGTCTGTTCTGACAAAGTATGGCCCACCGAGGAAGGAAAACAGAACCCCTGGTGGGATGCTTTGGTAAGGAACGAAATTTCAAAGAATATAGTAAAGACAGTTGCAAACAGCAAAGCTGCAAAGAAGGTTCATGAGATTCTATGTATGAGCTCTGAACTGGGGATGTGCAGAAAGCCCCAGTGGAGAGTTGAAGTTCTTGATGATGAATGTGGTCCAGCATTTTTAAGGCTGAAGGTTTGGCAGAGCTAGAGACCATTGATCCATAGTCAAGTTTCAATCAAATAAGAGCATGATATATCTTTAACATAGAATATCGATCCGCTCCCCAAATGGTGGTAGAGAGGACATGAAAGATGTTCAATTCTCTTGTGCATTTGACCCGTAGCTGCTTTAAGTGTGGTATAAAGGTCAGCTTACGGTCAAAGATAAGACCCAAGAACTTGGTCTCATGGACCATATGCAGCAAAACTTCACCAATACGGAGTTTAGGATCAGAGTGAATACCCCCGTTGGCAACAAAAGTGCATTCAAATGGTTTTAGAAAGAGAGAAATTAAAGCCATTCACCGTGGTCCACCTCAGTACACGATCAAGGGTAGTTTGTAGTTGCTGCTCAATATATCTCATGTTCGACGATTGACACAAGATGTGAAAGTCGTCGACATAGAACCCATTTGCAACGGTGATGGCATTAATCTTTATACTGAAAAGTGTGACACTCAAAACACAGCCCTGAGGGACCCCAAGTTCCTGCAGAAAAGAATGGGAAAGTGTTGAACACATATGAACTTGGAATCTCCTGTACATTAAAAATGTTTTAATAAACATGGGTAAATGGCCACATAACCCATATATATGGATGTCTCACAAAATGCCATACCTCTATGTTGTATCATAAGCCTTCTCAAAGTCAAAGAATATTGATACAAGATGTTGTCATTTGAGAAAGGCTTCTCTGATTGATGTTTCAAGTCAAATTAGGTGGTCTGTGGTGCAGTGCTGTTGTCAGAACCCACACTAGGTGGACGAGAGGAGGTTGTTTGATTCGAGGAACAAAATTAGACAAGCATGAACCATCCTCTCTAAGGTCTTACAGAGACAGCTCCTCAAAGCAATTTGAGGTAGTTTGAAGGAAACTTGGGATCTTTCTCAGACTCAAAGAAAGGTAAGATAATAGCCTGGCACCAGGCATTAGGAAAAACATTATCTTGCCAGATCCGGTTGAAAACAAGAATATCAAGAGAAGCAGGAGATAGATGGCACAGCAGGTCATAGTGTACATCATCTGGTCTAACAGATGTACTGCCAGACCAATGAAAGGCCATTTTCAGTTTCACCAGTGTGAAGGAATGATTACAGTCAAAGAAACAGTCAGTTCAAAAGGAAAGAGGTGAACGCTCTGGGCGAGTCTTGATGGCCAAGTAGGTGGAAGAACAAGCAGAAGTGCTAGATACCCGGCAAAAGCTTTCACCTAGAGTATCGGCGATGCTCTGGACATCAGCTACCTCTTGGCCATCAGAAAGTAAGATCAAGAGGAGGACAGAATTGTAGTGCCCACTAGCCTTTCGAACCATGTCCCATATGACCCTGGAACTGGTGGTAGAAGATATGTTAGTTGTGAACTTAATCCAAGATTCCTTCTGGCTTTGACGTTGTACCGCCTAGCATATTCACAAGCCTGCTGGAAAGCAATGCAGTTTGAAAGTGTGAAATATTTACAGAAAGTATCCCAGGCCCATTTTCGAGCCTTACATGCCATGTGGCAGGCAGGATTCCACCATGGATGAGAATATAGTGGAAAACGTGTCAAGGTTTTATGAATTCACCCAACAGCTGCTTGTATAATACAGTCAGTTACTGCTGCCACACAGTCGTCTATTGATGGCTAACAGATGATGGCAGGATCAAATTCTGCGAGAGCATTGAAAGTGGACCAGTCTGCCTGATCCAGCTTCCACCGTGGCATGCAGGTAGGGTGGCATCGACCACAGACAGTTTCTATCAAAAGTATAGGAAAATTATCACTGTCTTGTGGATTTTTGTCAACCCTCCATGAAAAATGGGAGAATAATGAAGGGGAGCCAACCAAGAGATCAATAGTGGTAAAGGACTGACTAGGTGCATGAAAATAAGTGGAAGAACCAGTACTGAAAAGAGAAAGGTTGTGATGAGAGAACATATGCTCTACAGAGCAATCCCTCCTATCAATAACAGTGCTTCCCCAGAGAGAATGATGTCCATTAAAGTCCCCCAGGATTAGAAAGGGAGACAACAACTGTTCAATGAGGGAATCAAGGTCTGATTGATCATATGTCTCTCCAGGTGACAGGTAGAGAGAACAAACAGTGATGGTATGACCCAAGGGTGTGTTGAGTGACAAAGACAGGGTGGACACATGCTGATCAACCAACAGTGCCACCCCTCCATGTACTCGTCCATCACACAGCCTGTCATTTCTGTATAGAGAAAACTGCCAAAAGGTGACTGTAGCGGCAGGTTTCAGAGATGTTTCTTGTAAGGAAAGATGTACAGGATGGTAGGAAGTAATCAATGTTTTGATGTCATCCAGATTAGAACATAAACCTCTACAGTTCCATTGTATCAAGGTGGCCATTTTTAATGATGTGTAGGCGAAGTGGCTGGAGAACCTTTTTGTTTACGACCATGTCTTTTTTCCTTACTGTCCTTATTCTGAGGAAGTCTATCGACCTCCATGGATCCTGCCCTGGGTTGATTGGACATGTCTTTGTTGTTGGAAGGGGATTCCAGTGACTGAGGATGCAAACAAATGATTGTTTTGCATCTTGGGATGGGAAAAAAAAGATGTATCGGAAGAAATGCCTGTATTTGGAACCAAAGGATGTGAATCTTAGGGTTTGTTGTAATGTATGGGAGAAACAGAGATGGGCGTATGTGAATGTGCTAGAAGGTATGATATTCAAAGTGGTAACTTGAACTTCAGAATTAACTGTGTAAAACTGAAAATCATACACAATTTTCAATAAAAAAAAAAAAGAAAAACATGGAAAGCAAGTTATCTAAAAGTCATTACCTTTTGAAATAAAGTCAAAATTCAGTTTGGAATAACTTTGAAACATTACAAAGCTGAATAAATTCTAAGAACACAAAAAATTTCTAGACATTAGTACTGTTAGACAAGAACTAATAGTTTGGTAATCTAATATAGGGAGTCGCATAGAATGTGTTGCACCCCTATTGGTAGATGGCTGTCATACAATGACTTGCATGCAAGCAATGTTGACAAGAGAGGGAGGACAAAAGTGGCAGTTGCCACAAGGCCAGGGGTTTGTTGAGGAGCCCAGCAGTTGAATTTTCCACTTAATGAGCTAAAACTGCTACTGCCTTTTCATGGATTAATGAAGAAATTTCTCATCTTAATTCCTGTTATGAAAGCTCAGCAAAATTTAATGAATAAAATAAGTGGGGCCTGATGATATGACTGATCCCAGAGCCTAGGCTGGCTCTCAACATTCCTGCATGCAAGATGCATTTGAATCAGTTTATTGTTTTGTACACAATATCTCAAGGCCTGTGGCATACAGTTTTTAATTTTGACATGAAGAGCAGCCCTGAATGAGAACATTTATCTGTGTAAATGGAGGTAATATATCATATCAGAAATTGTCCGAGTCAGTAATTATAGGCCCATTGATCTCACATCAGTTGTGAAAAAAAATTTGGAAAGTCTGATAAAAGATGTTTTGCAAAGCTATTTAATAAAGCTTAGAATTTTATTGGACAGTCAAAATGGTTTCATTAAAAGAAAATCTTGCCTTAGAAATCATTTGACATTTTTTGAAAAGGTTATTGTTTATGTTAATCAGGATAAGAGTGTAAATTTGGTGTATGTGGTTTTTCAGGAAGAATTTGAAAAGGTGACATATAAAAGACATGTAAAATAAATTATCTCTATACATGTGGGGGATAATTTAGTTTTATGAAAGAAAAGTGACTGACTAAAAAAAAGAAAGAAGGTGATTGTTATAAATGGAGTTCAATCAAACTGGATTAATGTTGCAAGTGATGTACCTAAGGGCTCAATCTTTGATCTTTTTTATTTATCACAATAACAAATGAAGGAAAGGTTAATAATATGCCTAAATTTGCAAATGATATTAAGGTTTTGGGTTTTGCTAGCTATGAAGAAGATTCTGCTTATTTACAAAATGATTTAAATCATTTAGTAAGTTAGGCAAATAAATGGCAAATGGGTTTTAATAATAATAATAATATATAAGATAATATATGTGGATTATAATAATTTAACACATAAGGATAATTTGGATGGGAATGATATTAACAGTTTTATGAAACTTGTTGTTCTGGTTGATCAGTCTAAGTTATCTAAGCAGTCTGCTACTGCTAGTGAAAGAACTTTTGTTTGTTTGTCTTTGAATAGTGGGATCGACCATCACATATAATGCCCCCGTAGCTGAAAGGGCAAACATGTTTAGTGCGACAGGGATTCAAACCTGTGACCCTCAGATTATAAGTCGAGTGCCTTAACCACTTGGCTATGTTATGCCTAGTGATAGAGCAAATAAGATTTTAGGTTGTATCTAGAGAAATACTGAATACAAGGCTAAAGAGATTATAATTTCACCATATAGGTCACTGGTTAGGCCTTATTTGGAGTACTGTGTTCAATCTTTGTCTCCTTACCTTAGAAAGAACATAGAACTGTTGGAGAGGGTTCAGAGAAGGGTTACTAGAATGGTGTCCGAGACAGAGGAGTTTTCATAAAAGTAGAGGCAGAAATCTCTCAAACTGTTTTCTTTTGGAAAAAGAAAAACAAAGAATAAGAAGGGTTCTGACTAAGATGTTTAATATTCTAAAGGGAACTGATAATACTGATGCATCATCTTTTTAATCCTTAATGGCAAGATTAGTATCACTAAAGGATACAAATATAAATGTTAGCAGGGTGATGGTAATCTTTAGTTAATACAATTTTATTTTCCTAATAAAGTGGTTGGCCTTTGAAATGAGTTGGCTTTAGATGTTGTGGATGCAATACATTTAAGTAATTCTATAAAAAACCTTGATAACTATATGAATGGTAAGGGCTGGCTTTAAGGGTTTTTTTTTCAAATTTATTTATTTAATAGTTTTAGTTTAGTTTAAAGAATGGATAAGCCAAGTTAGACCAATAGATCTCCCACTGTCCTAAAACATGTTAAATTCTGTTTCAACAACATCTGAAGCCAATCCATTCCAAAGACCAACCACCCTACCAGGAAAAGTTTTAACAGAAGATATACATTTACTTCCCTTTCCCTAGCATTCTTCCTTTAAGTGAAACAACAACAACAAAATGATACACTGACATAAATTCCCATACAAATTTTAACACTTAAATCATATCTCCTATCAACTCTTCTATTTTCAAGAGAAAACAATTTGGGAGATATTAATCAGTCCTTGCACTACAACCTTTCCATCTCAAGTATTGCCCAAGTAGCCTTCCTCCAAACCCTTCAGTGTCACAAAATTAAATTCACATGCATTAAAAAATTTAATTTTGCAATATGGCATTTCATGTACAGAGAATCTTTTTTTTAAAAAAAAAAAAAGGTTTGGGAGTTCATAAATTTTTAAGTAAAAGGATTTACCAGGTAACTATAGCTTGAAAACTGCTGACCTATACAATGGAAACACAACCTCTCTACATTTGTATTCAATATTAATGTTATCACATTTTAAAATCCTACCCATCCAATCACTAGCAACAGCATGCTGAATGGATAGTTTAAAAAAGTGGTCAATTACAATACCAACAGCATTTTCTTCCATAACACTGTTAAGGTTATTCCTATAAAAATTCTATTCATAACTGAAATTGTGATAACCACTTGCAATACCTTGCATTTATGCAAAATAAAAGCCATCAACAATTTTATCCCAAAATTCATCAAATAATCTAAACCTTTCTGTAAATCACCAGCATCCTCCTCACCAAATACACCCAAGACCTTAATATCATCAGAAATTTAAGTAATATAATCTGTGATTTAAGTAATATATTGATCATTCCTTCATCCATGTCTTTGATATAAACCAAAAAACACAAAAGGTACTAACACTGTGTTCTGACGTACCCCCACTTGTGAAATTAACCCACTGACTGCTGATTCACCTCAAAGTCCAAGTTCACAAGTTTAACACTCCTACGAAAAGTGGGGCCTAATAGGCCCCAGAGCAACTTGAAAGGTTATTAATATTAGGCTAATAATTTTGTATTTAAATGAAATTGCCATTTCATTTAATGAAATGAAATCAAAGTAGCCTTCCTCCAAACCCTTCAGTGTCACAAAATTAAATTCACATGCATTAAAAAATTTAATTTTGGAATATAGCATTTCATGTACAGAGAATCTTTTTTTTAAAAAAAAAAAGGTTTGGGAGTTCATAAATTTTTAAGTAAAAGGATTTACCAGGTTGATTTCATTTCATTAAATGAAATGGCAATTTCATTTAAATACAAAATTATTAGCCTAATATTAATAACCTTTCAAGTTGCTCTGGGGCCTATTAGGCCCCACTTTTCGTAGGAGTGTTAACATGACTGTGCTATATACAGTGTATATCTTACAAAAATTCCTTGTGCATTTAAAGCAATCACAGTGAAAGGGTTAATCCAGTTTTACAAAACTCCATTTATAAAATCTCTCTGGTTCCTGCATTCTGTGACTTTTCTACCCACTGAGCCAGCTTATCTCTCACACTTATAATTTGTTTAACAAGCCTTTTAAGTAACACACTGTCAAATGCTTTCTGAATATTCCGATATACTGAATTTAAACATTTACTCTCCCACAAATAAACAGTAACCTCTTTGAAAAATGCCTGAATATTAATAACAGTATTCAACTCTTCAGTATTTACTACACGTCTTACTTGCACACACACAAACATATATATATATTTCTCTATTATGTGCTATACTAAAATATCACAGTTGAGACAAATTATTTCTTCTACTATTAATACTATGTAGTTATTTACATATGCATTTTATTTACAGTACGAGAGTCCATTAATTTTAAGTGAGAAACAGAAAAACTGTTGAACAGTAAGTCATGAAATTAAATGAAAAACACTTTAAAATTTAGTGGTACTTATGTAAATGCTTAATAATAAAAACTCACTTTTCTGGACTTGTGTACAATAAATTGTTGCTTACTTAAATATGAGTTTTAACATTTACAAGCATTTAGTTAGATCATAAGGTACTTGTACACAGTTGCATTTAAATTCCTCACGGTAACAGGCCAAAACTGCATATAAGTCTCTATTGAAACCATGAGTAGGTTACATATACTTTAATTGTAAGTTAAGCCAAACTTAAATTACCCGTAACGTTAAACAGCAGAAACTGATTTGCGCAATGATAAAAGCAATCACGAATATAAAACTCTGCATGCAGTGACATTGGTAATCATATTAAACTATTAAGTTAACTACGTTAATAAAAGTTAAAATTATAAAAACATCTATAACTTTAAAAATTTAAAGTTACAAAAGTACATAAACAATCTGAAAATGAAAAGGTATATTAAAAACATTATAAAAATACTTATGTTATGAACAACAACAATAAAATGTAATCTTGATTAAACATTTGAACCTCTCAGAAATATCCACTTAATTTACATTATTTATTTAAAAAAAAAAATCACCATCTAGCATGCTACCACAATGTTCAACTTCGTGGATAAATAGGTTTAACATCTATACTACGCATGGGCAAAATAAATCTAACATCAAGCCAATGATTAAACTAATGGATTTATCTCATAAGGACGGAAACACTCGAGTTTCATGGCGCCAGTGTAAAGTAGACACCACAAATGAGTTTGTAAAATATTGCTTAAAGGCATATTGTGTCTAATATACAATTACCACAATTGTTAAACAGTTAAAATTATTTGATATTAAATTATATTAAAATTAAATCAGATCATCTAAATCTAGTTTCTTTTTATCTTTCTGATGAGGCAAAATATGTCAGTAACTACTTTGGAAGGTCATTCATTAATAATATTGTAAAGTACTTTTGTCCGTATTAATATGACTAATTTATAACTAACAAAACACCTTAATAAATGTCATATTAGCTCATGCTAAGTGCTTTCTAGATGTGTTTATTCCTCTTATAATCATCTCAAAGCTAATCTTTGTGCTTCCAGAAAAAAAAAATGTATTAAAAGTAAAACTTCCAGTTACAATTATATATAGGCTTGGCTTTTATGTATATGGCCTGACGGAACATATGTAAGTCTGCGAATTTACAACGCTAAAATCAAGCACTCGATTCTTCTCAGTAGAGCACCAGATAGCCCGATGTGGTTTTGCAATAAAATACACACACACACACACCTTTTATAAAGCTTTGTTTATATGTATTTAAATATTAAACTACATAATGAGCTATATATATTGTGCTCACCACGGGTATTGAAACACGATTTATAACGTTAAAAGTCCACAGACTTATCGTTGAGCTACTGGGTGGAATATAAATTTGTTACTTTATAAAATACATCATTATTGTTTAAACAATCTACCCAGGGTTTAAATTCTTAAAAAAAAAAAAGAGTAGAGGTACTTAACTGTGTAAAGTTGACCTGTTTTTAAAAAGAAAAAATACATTTAAGCATAAAAAATGACAATTTAAGTGTCAGTGAATAAATTATTATAAAATATACATATATCGCTTCACAAAATTTAAAAAAATCAAAATAAACAATTAAAAATCCTAACTAATTTAACATAGCTATTTGAAATAATCTTTATACTTTACAGACCCTGGCTATATCACACTGGATTAGAACACCATCAAATATTCTCCATCTGGGGGTCATATTTTAGGCATCTTGTTGTTTTCACTTTGTCTTCAGCTAAATATTTTCGGTTTACTACCAAAGACCGGGCATACGAATTCGCGTTAAACTTCTCAAGAGAGACGCTGACAAGATATAGGAACAACAGACCCGAGGTTCTTTCTAGTGAAAGTTCAGTGTGTATAGGTGTCACAATATAATTTAGCTAACTGAAAGCTCTTTCACATTCGTTACTTAAAATTAGGACTGAATTTACAACATTCATTAAAGGTCTAATTTCTTCTGGAATTATTTTATTTCCAGTTTTTTTGAATTCTCTGTAAGCACGTATCAATAACTGTGACTTTGTGTGAAAAGTTTGCAAAGGTTTTTTACTTCAACGTCCCCGTGCATCATATCCACTTCACCAAGGAAGTATCTTGGTAACAAAACTTTAAAGTCCTCTATTAATTTATCTTCCCCTGTCTGGGCACTGTTCTTTGACTTATGACTGGAAGAGCGCACTGCAAGTAGCTTGATTTTTAACATACAGCACCGTGCTTATATGAACAAGCGACTGATTTAATTCTCATTGGTATCAGATCTGTCAACTAACCTTTCACGACCTTCTTTTCAAGATCCAAGGTTATTTATCGGTTATTGTTTTTAACGATTGTTTTCTTTCTGACAGAACAATGGAAAACGCGCATCTAAAAACCAGCTCAAATAAGTGCGAGTACTAGTACCACCTTGTAAACTAAGTTCCAGTACTCAGTGCCTATGAGTACCGGCAGAATTCCATTCCTAAATCTATAATACGTTTTGTTTTGGTTTTTTGTTTTGACTTTAGTATAAAATTATGCAGTGGGATATCTATTCTCTGTCCACAAAGAGAGAGAGAAAAAAAGACTCCTGATTTCAGTTGTCAAAACCGTAAGATTCCCGCCGACCTACCAGGAGTCCTTGTTTTTTGTTTTGTTTGTGGAATTTCGCACAAAGCTACTCGAGGGCTATCTGTGCTAGCCGTCCCTAAGTTAGCAGTGTAAGACTAGAGGGAAAGCAGCTAGTCATCACCACCCACCGCCAACTATTGAGCTACTCTTTTACCGACGAATAGTGGGATTGACCGAACATTATAACGCCCCCACGGCTGGAAGGGCGAGCATGTTTAGCGCGACGCGGGCGCAAACCCGCGACCCTCGGATTACGAGTCGCACGCCTTACGCGCTTGGCCATGCCAGGCCCACCAGGAGTCCTTCTAATAAGTAAACATACTTTTTGATAATACATATAAACCATTCCCATGACGTCATGTGTAAAATAAGTCCATTCAAAACTATTGGTATATTTCGGTAAACCACAGAACACAAATAGCCATACTAAGAACAAAAGTCACGGGAGAATTAACTCTATTTTCACGAGGATCAATAATTTAACGATGATATAATCCTGACAAATCAGTGAAATAGCAGCTATATCATTTGCAATATTGCTCTCTACAATGAATAAAGTGATATGTTCACCAGTAACCATATAATACCGTTAGCACGTTGCACAAAACCTAGGTCTAGGTTAAGGAAAGTTAGGAGTATAACTGAAGTTAAATAACAGAATCTCATTAGCGCGATGATACAAAACCTATGTTATACAAGTATCTAAAAGCTTAAACATAAATATATAATTATATTTCAACTAAGCATAAGCTCTTTATCGTTATTTGAGAACAAATGTAGAAAATGACCAACTGCTTCAAGAAAGATACAGCTGTACCCCAGTACTTTCAGAAGCTATTTCAATAGCATGGATTACAATGGGGGAGTAATTAGATGGAAGTCGTTACTCATTCTAAGTGTACGATTCTTATGGTGTTCTCAGGTAAATCAATTTCCCAACACGTGTTAAATAAATAGACCTGTAGGTAACAGCAGATTAATCCAAAAATTAAGTTAGATTTTGTGTTAAATAACTAAACTTAATTCGTTGCAGATGTAGACTGAACGCTTTAGAACACTTTGAGAAGTAAACATAATCTGTACTGTTCAAAAGAAACACGAAAAGCAGTACTCATACCTGTGCATAATTTGGGACAGTTTGTTCTACTTCAGTATGTTTATCCCTACAGCTTTTTCAAGACTGATTTCTAAGGAACAAAACATGATATCCAAGAAGCAAGTTCTCCTTGTCGATCGTCTCGTAGAAAAATGAACTGAGAAAGAACACTTTAATTTGATATTTAAACTCCTTTTCTTTGTTCAATGAGCATTGTCACCTTATGAATATTGTTCCTTGACAGCATTGAGCGACTGTCACTTTCAGCCAACATAGTGCGTCTGTAAAGGTTATCACTATGCTCCTCCACCTAATCCAGCTACTCTATACGATACTGAATCCTTCTGAATAGAGAAGCCGTCACCTTCTAGAAATAATAAAGAGAGAAAGCGGCTAGAACATGGTAATATTAATAAGTATCTGAAACACTTGTTGCCGGTGTGACAGTACAGAACTAGGTAGTGAAAAAGAAACTCTTACATCACTGTAGAAGGTAGAAAACTCATGATATACCAAATGTGCCCACATATTACATTTCACTCCCTTGTCTCTCAGTCATATTCTCAAACTGACAATAAATATTTAGCTTTAAGACCAATCGTCTTTAATTCACGATGTGGTCAAGGAGAATGTTAACTTTACTTTATTTCGTTAAATATGTATACACACTACATGGACAAAACAAATCATTTTACAATAAATCAAAACTAGAAAAACATAAAACTCTTTAATGTTGATTCAATTCAAATACGATCCGGCATGGCCAGATGGTTAGGGGCGCTCTACTCGTAATAAGATTGTCGCTGGTTCGAAGCCCGGTCACATCAAACATGTTTGCCTTTTCAGCAGTAGAACGTTGTAGTGTTATAGTCAATCCCACTATTTGTTAGTAAAATAATAGCCCAAGAGTTGGTAATTGGGGTGATGACCAGCTGCCTTCCCTCTAGTCATTCACTGTTCAATTAAGTTTGGTTTGGTTTTTGAATCTCGCGCAAAGCTACACGAGGGCTATCTGTGCTAGCCGTCCCTAAGTTAGCAGTGTAAGACTAGAGGGAAAGCAGCTAGTCATCACCACCCACCGCCAACTCTTGAGCTACTCTTTTACCGACGAATAGTGGGATTGACCGAAACATTATAACGCCCCCACGACTGAAAGGGCGAGCATGTTTGGTGCGACCGGAATTCGAACCCGCGACCCTCGGATTACGAGTCGAACACCTTAACACACTTGGCCATGCCGGGCCACCCGAATAGAAGGAGCGAATGCCAATAACCATGCACCAATGGAAGTAACTTATGAGCAAACTGGCACTCTAACTTCATAAATCTTGTACAGTCATTAGTTTCAATTTGTATTGAAAATATTGACGAGAGCGCTAAAATCGATGAAGGTTTGTGTGATCAAACTCATTTTAAGCTTTCAGGAAACGAGGGAGTATTACACAAACAACTTTGTATACAGTTAATGGTCTGCGTATGCTACAACACGTTCCTCTTGCTTTTCATATCTACCACGGAACTAGGAGTAGAGATAATTATTATTGTATTAAACTGACTAGATCTTTGCGTGAGCCATAATGATCTCCAAAGAATATTCACGTTAGGTAGTTTTCAAATACGAGGACAAAAAAAAAAAGAGTAGCAGATATTTTACCCTCTAACATTTATCCCAGATGTTTTTGGAGTATTCTATTGATAATTCATGGTTCTTATATGAATGCGACTAACATTATTGTGAATTTGTCATTTGAATTGAGGGATAGAAAGATTCTGGGGGCAGAATCCTTAAAAAATCCAGAGACGTTATAATTAGCTTGTTACTGAGTTATACAATGACGAATCTTTGCCAAAAGGACCAAAATCCTCAAGGACAAACTTTAAGTAACGTATCGTCTGTTGCATCCAGAAATTCACCAACCATCATTACTAGGTATCATTCACTTCTGTCTCCATATTCTAGTGATACTGCAGTTGTTGGAGGTATGATTGTGATACAGCACAAAGTATCTTATAAAGTTAATTGTATATATACTTTATGCAGAAGCGATCCTGGTGCTTTTAAAATTTTAATACTGTGATTTGAGTAACTACATGTCTTTGTAAGTTGAATAAACGCCATTGGAAAAAGAATGCATGGGATTAGGCTTATGGATGTATTTGTAACCATAAAGTTAGTCATGGAAAAAAAGAGCAAAGAAAGCTATTTCAGAACAATGCTGCTAATAAGTTTTGTATGTGCATATGAGACGTTAGGAATCTATGAAGTTTCTCTTGGGATTGCTTTTGAAGACTTCTACACAAGAAAGGGAAAAATATTTTCATAAATGTCAGTAAAACGATGGATGAAATAGGAAAAGTTATAATAAACAATACAGATAGGTTTAACTTGTAATATAAAGACCAAAGAGGATATTTTTACCTTTGATAGAGAATTTAGATGAATACAAGAAATGCAGAGCAGAGCATATGATACAAATTGTGTATACACAAAATAAATGTGGTATTTATGTGCGGAAAAGAATTGGTTATAATATGAACACTTACACGTAGACAGTAGAATGACAAAAACTATAGCTGTAGGTGATTACCAGAAGTAACCAAAAGCACGGCTTGCTTGTTTTCCAAAAATGTGTAAGTTAGCTAAATTTGAACTTGCTATCTGCACTCAGTAGAAGAAAGATAATTTTATACGTTTAATAACAATTGACAGACATTTTTCTTAAGTATTCACAAAACTATGATACAAAATGTAGGATAAAGGAGGTAGGACTAAAAAGATTGATATTCAAGAGAAATGGTTTTTTGCTCTTCCACGTACAGTTGCCATATGATATGCTTTAAAATATATAACTCACCTCAATGAATCTGACAGTTAACGCTATGCCAATAATGGGTCTACACTTAAGAGGGAAGTAGAGTCAAGAGAACGTAACGCTCTTTTAACAACCTCAGTCTTCAAAAATACGTCTGTGCACAGTTTCCCAAGGACACGCTGAATATTTCAAAGGAATGCCACAAATCCAAACTTTCAAATTTACTGTACGTTAAAGAGAAGGAAAAGGATGCGTTTGAAGAACACATTTGTAATAGAAAGTTGTCTAAAATAAATTGCTGAATGTTTTGTGATTTTAATGGAAAAAATAAGATAAATAATCATAAATTAAAAACGTTGAGGGACTTTCTTACAAAAAAAATAACCATTCTGAAGGGGATATTTTTGGATCAATTTGTGTGTTTTTTGAATTTCGCACAAAGCTACTCGAGGGCTATCTGTGCTAGTCGTCCCTAAGTTAGCAGTGTAAGATTAGAGGGTAGGCAGCTAGTCATCACCACCCACCGCCAACTATTGGGCTACTCTTTTACCAGCGAATAGTGGGATTGACCGTAACATTATAACGCTCTCGCGGCTGAAATGGCGAGCATGTTTGGTGCGACGGGGATGCGAACCCGCGACCCGCAGATTACAAGTCGCACGCCTTAACACGCTTGGCCATGCCGGGCCCTTTTAGATCAAACCTGGCAAAACTAAAATGACAGCCAGCTTTAGAATATTATGAAATACGAACAGTCCGCTTCATAATCTTATAAGAAATAACAAATATGCACAAGTAAACGGGCCCGGCATGGCCTATCGCGTTAAGGCGTGAGCTTCGTAATCTGAGGGTCGCGGGTTCGCGCCCGAGTCGCGCCAAACATGCTCGCCCTCCCAGCCGTGGGGGCGTTATAATGTTACGGTCAATCCCACTATTCGTTGGTAAAAGAGTAGCCCAAGAGTTGGCGGTGGGTGGTGATGACTAGCTGCCTTCCCTCTAGTCTTACACTGCTAAATTAGGGACGGCTAGCACAGATAGTCCTCGAGTAGCTTTGTGCGAAATTCCAAAAACAACAAAAACACAAGTAAATATTGTTGTAAGTTGTTCTCTCGTTGGTGGGCTCTTTTAAATTATCTGCTGAAAATAACTGAAGCCTAGTTTATGGAGCAATCACAAGTTAGTTTATTGCCTCCTTTAACTTTTCTACAATAATATTTTTACACTGTCGCAAATTGTTTAGAACATGTTACAAATGACGTTCAAACCTCCCCGAGAATCTAGAACTAAGGTAAAATCAAATCAACTCACTCACACAAAGTAGCAGCGATATCTGACACACTGACTTATTCACTTTGATATCTTCTTGGAACAATTCTGTGATATCTGACGCACTGACTCATTCACTGTGATATCTTCTTGGAACAATTCCCTATGCTGAAAACAAACTAAACATTCTTCACGACTATCTCGTATTCCTAACTTAGCTTTGAATGTGCAAGAAAATCTTGACGTCAACTAAGAATGTTTTAGGCCTGTCTTAACGCCATGTCCCCTCCTCTGAGTGACACAGCGGAATGTCTGCGAAATTACGAAGCTAGAAACTTGGTTTTGATACCCGTGGTGGGCCTTTTGTGTAGCTTTGTGATCAATAACAAACTTAATGCTGTAGGCTCTCTGGCTAACAAATAAACTACGATGTTTGAAAGTCAGCTTTGAACAACATAATGACAAAAATACTAAGCTTGATTAATGATCAAAACATTTACCAGCCATCGATTTAGTTACTGGATATGCACTTGATATTATAGAATGGATAAGAACCCACACCCCATGCAAAACTAAGGCTTGTGATGGATTTGCACGTCGTGTTCAGCGAAGTCTTATCTGAAATAAAAATTCGACAAAAATCCACCTTGTGGCTAACAGATATGATGTTTCGTTTTATCAGAAAGTTGTTAATGGTAATCATATTATCCTGAGAGACGCCTGTGGATGTGAACAAAGTCTAAAAGAAGTTTCAAAGAGTACAAAATAACAGGTATATTTGTCCTTAAACATGGAATGATTTTGTTTTATAGAAACAACATTTATTCAAGTCTGCTACAAATTATGTTCAGCAAATGGTACGTGTGTCAAACGATGTTATCCAGTGATAACACGTCAACTATAGAAGTAGATTTCTAGTAGAGAAAAGAGCCACGCATCATTACCAGGGATTCTGTAAACATACCAACTTGTATTGAAGCAAATATGCTACGTAGAAGTATCGAAGAAGCAGATACTCGAGTTATCCTTTAGGTGATACCGTAGAATGGATAAAACGTGGTTAAAATCGGGCTATTGTTCGACTTTCGGATAATAACTTTTTGTTATTGCTGCTAATTTCTAAGAAATATTATTTGAAACTAGATTTGATAAATTTTCCATGCAAACAAAAAAAAAGTTAAAGTATGCAAAAGGAGGATTCTGAGGATCTTGTTTTAACATTTGACGTTTTTAAGTAACGTATTTTCAAACCTATATTTGAAACTGTGTTTGAGTCCAGGCTCATATGACCGTATTTCTTCTTTATATCCTGTTATATTAGTATGTCCATCTTTCCTAGTGGATCAGCAGTAATTCTGCAGACGTATGACGCTAAAAATCGGGTTTCGATATTAGCGGTGGGCTGAGTACAGATCATCTATGATGTTTAATAACAACAAACCAAACTAAACAAAACAAATATATTTGTAAGAATGGCACATACATGAAAAAGCATGCAATCTATGCTCTTTTGTAAACCTATCATATCTCCAGATGTCTCAAGCAGTAATTTCTAGTAGTGCAAAAAAAAGTTGTGTGATAAATTGTTCTTGTAAAAAAGGAAAATTCCATGTGTCTTCATATCAGTGCAAAGGCCTAATGAAAAAATGTATAAAAAACCTGTTTTTCACTAGAAGAAGAAATATAATGTAGATATTTCGCAGATTTTTGGTTTAATTTTGTTGTAAAACTGTAACATTGTTAGTTGTTGTCCTGAGTAAATACCACTGGCAGATTTTTGTATACTCACCCTTCATGATAAATATTTAAAGTCTGTTTGTTTCTTTGTTTTGAATTTCGCACAAAGCTACTCGAGGGCTATCTGCGCTAGCTGTCCCTAATTTAGCAGTGTAAGACTAGAGGGAAGGCAGCTAGTCATCACCACCCAACGCCAACTCTTGGGCTACTCTTTTACTAAGAAATAGTGGGATTGACAGACACTTTATAACGCCCCCACGTTGACATCTATGGTAATTTTATGAAAATATTTATAAAAATTTTGGAAATATGAATAGTATTTGAATATTTATTTGAATTTGTTCTGTGATTTTGTGAATGCTATTTAGTTTAGCGAGAATTAGTATTCTATGAATGACTTAGAAATATTGCATCTAATATTTTATGGCTTAAGTATACTATTAGTCTCGCAGTTTATTATACTGAAATGTTGCTTATGAATTTAAGCACATAATTTGTGTGCGTGTGTGTTTTCTTATAGCAAAGCCACATCGGGTTGTCTGCTGAGTCTAGCGAGGGGAATTGAACCCCTGATTTTAGCGTTGTAAATCCGGAGACTTACCGCTGTCCTAGAGGGGGACAATTTGTGTCAGAATGTGTCTATAGCAATCATTGTTGAAAAAAGAAATGAATTCATTACTGTTACGTGCATTTTATTTGCCATTATTTTTACAAAACAGTCCTATTGGCCCAATAACAAAACACGTTATAACACTGTTTATACATTTGTTTTTGTATTGTTCTTTTTGGTGGCAGGTCATTTGAAATCATCAGATGAAAATAATTCAACGTCTAGTTCATTTAATAGCCCATTGTGTAGCTTTGCGCTAAACTACTAAAAAAAAACTTAACGAGACGAAATTAGTTTATTTCTTCCTCTAAAATTTCTTGGCCCTGCATGGCCAAATGGTTAAGGCACTTGACTCTTAATCTGAGGGTCGCAGGTTTGAATTTTCCCGTCACACCAAACTTGCTCGTCCTTTCAGCCGTGGGAGCGTTATAATTTGCGGTTAATCTCACTGTTCGTTGGTAAGAGAGTAGCTCAAGAGTTGACAATGGATGGTGATGACTAGCTGTTTTTCCTCTGGTCTTACACTGCAAAATTAGAGACTGATAGCGCAGATAGCCCTCGAGTAGCTTTGAGCAAAATTCAAAAAACAAATAAATTAAACATTTCTCCAAACTTGAAGTTGAACACTGCTTTAAAATAATGTAAGTTGTTTAGGCTTACAAATTCAGTTTTATAAGCATTAACATCTTACCAAGTTTTGAGCTTATTAGTATCTGATTTAAGTCTTTCTTGGATAAAGTCATATATCTCATAGATGATATTCCTTAATCTCCACCTCCGTGTAAGGTTCTTCCAAGTGTCTGTTCCCCAAAAGAAAGTACAGAAGATTCAATGACACTTTCATTTTTCTTCTGTAATGCTGTATCACGACTGTTTAACAACAGTGGAAGTGGAAGTGGAAGATCTTGATACTACATTTTCTGATGTATTATATATATTATTAGTATATATATTATATATATACTATATATTATATATATATTCTGATGTATATGGTGTTATAAAAAGATGGGTGAATGGCTATTGTTCTATTTTTTTTAATCCAAGCATTTGAAACTTTTTTCACAAAATCTCTGATTCAAACTTTCATCACTGATTTGAGTGAAGTTCTGTGACTACACAAAACCTTAAAACAAATTTGTTGATAAATTTATTTGGAAGAGTTTTTGGCTCCTAAGTATGAAAAACGTTTGCTTCTTGAAATCAACCTACTAATGGATGTATTAAGCTGCATCTCTAGTATCAATCTTGTGAGATAACTTAATTGTTTGGTATAACTGGTAAAGTCCACTGAATAATTTGTCTTTATATTCCATATAACCACTGAGACTGATAAGTTGTAAAATTTCCACAGTTCTAATCATACAACTTGTTGGATATACATGAGTGCTGCTGTTTTAATTTGATTTGATTATGATTTAGATAGTTTAAATATATTGCAAGGTTTAAACTTAATTACCTCCAGAAGCAATAACTTATCACAGGATTTTTTACACAACTATTTACGAACCATATGTTGTTTATTTCAATTATTATGAGTTGGCAATTGTTTTATTATTGTGCCATTTTATTAGAACATTCTAAATTTTTCTCATTGTTTTAATTGTGTATTATTACATCATGATATATCGTAGTGTGTAGAACGTTCCAAGCCTCAGTCGGACTATAAATATACATCCAAAAGAGCGTACAGTATCGAATTTTAAAGTGAATTTTTCAGAATGTGTATTGTAATAACAGAATAGTAAGTGAACTAGCGTGTGTGGACTTTGGTGAAAAAAAGAAAATTATTTAAAGCTCTGGATACAACTGTGGAAGACAATAGTTATGGTGGTGATTTTAAAGTGAAATTATCGTAGACTGTATTGTGGTAGCAGTGGTCTTCTTAAATTGTGTTATATGGTAACTGAATCAGCCTGTTTGTAATTTGTAGAAAATTTACAATTATTTAAGGCTGTGGATATAACTGTGATAACCAACAGCGTAACAAGCACTTGTATACATAGTTGACCTGTTTTTAATATATATTATTTTAAAACAAGTGGACTGTGTGCTGTTTGTTAATTGTCGAAATTCATTGCTAACAAGTCATAGACACCTAAAGTAAAGAATCTGGTCCATAAAAAGTCTTAGTCTGTCCTTATGTAAGAGTTCAAAATCTTTCCTACGTCTTTTCTACGTCTATTGTTCTTTTATGTGAAAGCACTACCTTACACCCTTACATATTACAATATTCCATCCATACTTGAATATTTTGGTTTATTGTATTATGGGCCATAATGATGACATTTTTATTTTTTAGTTCCACGATAATTCAACCAGTAATTAATCCATAACGACACATTGAAGCATTTGGTTTTATTACAGCTCAGTCACTAGATATAAATTTATTCTTACCACTTTCTGGTATGAGTACTTTACTCCTAGAACTACTCTTCTAATTGTTACGAGAAGTCCAACCTCCAGTGCAGTAATTGCCATACAGCACCTAGGAATTCATGAACATAGATTGTGAAGCTATTTGAAGAGAGCCTGTAATTGTATCCATGTCTCTACATGAAATCAGTTCCTAATATACATTCTTCCTTGATGTCCATTACCAACATAATATGAGGTGTAGAAAAATTTCCTACGGTGAGAATAACTTCTAATTTTACTCTTGCTCGAACCTTTCCATTTGCTTTTTGCGCCTTTAAATGTTCTGTTTAATATTTTTCGGTAGCCCTCTATCATTCGTCATAAAACTGGGTCAAACTGTTGTAGCTGTAGAACAACACACTGGAAGGCTTCCCATTAGTAAAGCCATAAGCTCGTAGACAATTTTTTAAGGAATGAAAGTGTTGTTTCTTTTGGACCAAACAAGATGTTCTCAACTAAATTTTCCCTTATTAGAAAATATCACTCCTTTTTCTAAACGTTTTGTTAGCCTTTGATTATTTCTTCAATCTGATTTGGCTGAGAAACTCAATCCTTTGGATATTGTTTTCTTGGTATCTTAACAACTGCTGATTCCTCGTAGGTTCGGATGAAATGACCAGATTTACCACATCTATAACACGTCTCCCTTCATGGCTTTCCGTGGAAGAGTTATTGTTCCTCAATAGCTTTCTGTCTGGTTTTCTTGACAATGTATTTTTCAAGTTACACTTGAAACATTTATCACCTTGCAGTTTATACCTTTCATTCTATGTCAAACAAGTTTTTAATTAGTTTTTTTAAACTGTCATCAGTAGGATACAGTAGTTACAGTATTATCATTACATAATCTGACAATCCCATAAGTTTGAGATGGTATCTTTATTAAGTTGACTGCTGCCCATCAACTCAAAATGAATACTCTGTCTAAACTATCTATCAAAAATTGGTAATTTTAGTTGTTTATCTGAAACTTTAACGGATTTTAGTTCAATATTCGAATGCAGAACCTATTTTAAAGATGTACATTTACTTTTATTCAACTTAATCCTCATATTTTAAAGTATCTATAAATTGGCTTTGTGCCGACAAATCGATCATTTTAGTAAGAGTGTCTTTCCAAATATTATGCAAGTTCAGCTAAGGTCTCTTCTTCTTTCATATAATTTTTTCTATGAACTTTTTCGGGTGTACTTCTTAACCCTTTTGGATAAGGTGGCTGGTTATCTGTGCTTGATAGTTGGTAACTTGAAATATGCAGCGGAATGGATAGCTTCTTATTCATTATCCAACTCATTTACTCTGGAAATGGTTTCAAACTGACCATAGTATAATTCTTATGATACCTTTCCATCATAATCTACTACTTTTTTAATTGGCTGATATTAACTTCATAAACCAAATACTTGAACTGTACTTCAAAATGTCATGATTTGAGTAGTCTAGAAAGTACCTTTAATAACAGATAGTACAGCAGTAGTGGTATTAAGCATACATCAAATAGGTTTTCCTATTACATTTCTCGTAGTACATAGTATTTCAAATTAGAACTACTGCTTCAGTGCAGATAAATATATGCCTGATTGAATCTACATATTTAATAAGTCAGTTTCCAAGTGTCCTACTCTGTCACTGATGTTCATTCTACCTCGTTAATGTCTTTCTCTGCTTCAACTTTGACATTATTAATTTAATCATCACAGCCCTGCTGTACTTCTTTAACTTATGTTGTTACAGCTTTTGATAGTTCTTCAATCTTACTGTTGTAATATCTTTGAACATCTCTATCAGTTTGATCAATCTGTTCACAAGCAAATTTATTTTTCACTTTAATTCTTTCTTTCCAGTATCTCTCTTCCTTGTAACTCCCTCCTTAAATTTTTGTCTCTTAATTCTTGAGATTATTTTTAATTTTTATATTTAAGTCTTTTTTAATTTTCTATATTTTTCTCTTAATTCTTCATTCTCAGTCCTTGACTTCGTGGTCATTATCTTCAACGGTTAAATTCTAGTCAAAGTTTTGTTTTATTTTCATTAACATAATATCGCACTTCAGATACTAAATGTTGTAGCACACTTTTTTAGTTCATAGATTCTTTTTAAATTGTCTGGTAAAAATAATTCAAAGTTTAACCCACCTACTAATAAAAAATTAATTATATTTACCTTTAACGTTTCTACAAGCTTGAACACTTATACAGTATCTCATCGTATTGTAGGCCAACATTACAGGTCACATTAAGATCTGTATAATAGTTTAAAACTCACCTAAAAGCAAGCTAACTTATTTGCATAAAGTAATGGGAGTAGATAACATAACGGTTGATTCACTCCAACAACTCTGCACACTTCACAACACATTCTTACCTATGTCAGTTTAATAGTTCTTAGTGTCTGTTGTATGCCCATTACCTACTTCGCTGGGTGTATATGGGACTTCGTCAAAAATTTTTTGTAGATTTACTAGTTCCATGCGTGAGTGCATGCATACAAATTTTCAGTTTTGCATTTTCGGTTTTTATGGGTATTTTTGTATAAGGGTTTTTTGCTCCATCCAGGGTACATACAAATTTCCATTTTTTGCATTTTGTGTTTTTTATGTGTGTTTTTTTACGATTACATATAAGGGGAGCAACTTTTCTTGTTCTTATAATTGTTTGTTTGTTTCTTGAATTTCCACAAAGCTACTCTATTTAGCCCTAATTTAGCAGTATAAGACTAGAGGGAAGGCAGCAAGTCATCACCGCCAACTCTTAGGCTACTCTTTTATCAACGAATAGTGGGATTGACGGTAAAATTATAACGCGCCACGGCTGAAAGGGCGATCATGTTTGGTGCGACGGGAATTCGAACCCGCGACCCTCAGTTTACGAGTCGAACGCCTTAACCCACCTGGCCATACCGGGCCTTGCCCTTAGAAAACATCTCATTGATCATGAATTTACATAACTTTAGTACAGGGGAAGGATATTCCAACTAGTTTATAATATAGCTTCAAATGTGCCGGCCCGACATGGCCAGGTGGTTAAGGCACTCGACTCGTAATCTGAGGGTCGCGGATTCGAATCCCCGTCGCACCAAACATGCTCGCCCTTTCAGCCGTGGGGGCATTATAATGTTACGGTCAATCCCACTATTCGTTGGTGAAAGAGAAACCCAAGAGTTGGCGGTGGGTAGTGATGATTAGCTGCCTTCTCTCTAATCTTACACTGCGAAATTAGGTACGGCTAGCGCAGATAGCCGCCCGCTAGTACAGCAGTAAGTCTACGGATTTACAACGCTAACATCAGGGGTTCGATTCCCCTCGGTTGGCTCAGCAGATAGCCTGATGTGGCTTTGCTATAAGAAAAAAACACATACACATGCGCGCGCTAGCGCAGATAGCCCTCGTGTAGCTTTGCGTGAAATTCAAAACAAACCAATCAAATGTGCGAGAAAAACTTGATGCCAGCTTGAACTATTTCAGGGGTCTGAGGAGTAACGCGCAGAGGACAGTAAAAGGCCAAAGGCTGGTTTATAAAGAAAGGATACTTTCAAGCATGGTCAGGCAAGACTGTTTTGAGGGGAACCGAAAGTATTAAAAAATTTGGGGAATGAAAGCTGCCTCTGGTACACAGTTAGCAAAGTCGGTAAAAAACAAACAATCCCTCTTTTATTTTGTTAAAATTAATCTTAGAAACATTTTAAAATCTAAAAATAAGTAGTTAATTCTTCCGTAGTAACGCTTATTAGCATATCAAAATATTTTACTGTAAAGACCTACAATACCCCGTGTTTCATTCATTTTAAAGCTGTTTTTTAACTAAATAATTCATAGCGAGCATGTACGTATTTTGTGTGTTTTTCTTGTGGAAAAGTCATATCCGGCTATCTGCTGTGTCTACCGAGGGTAATCGAATTTACGTTGTAAATCTGTAGACTTACCGTTTTTCCAGCGGGGGACTCGTAGCAAGGAAGATGTGTAATTGGACACATCTTTTAGCAGCTGATGAAATTTTTTATGACTGAAAAAAAATGGCACTTTAGGGGGCGTTACTGATCCTAAGTCTATATTAACATAATACACCTTCTAGCTGGCATATAAATTACGAATTACTTTCCTAAAAATACAGATTGTAACATACATTTAAACGGTTCCTCAAATGATATTCCTCTTTATATATATCTACAATAAGTATTGCTTGTCCCCTGCTAGTACAGCGGTAATTCTACAAATTTAAAACGCTAAAATCAGGGATTCGATTCTTCTCGGTAGACTCAAGAGATAGCCTGATGTAGCTTTGCTGTAAGAAAAACACACACAGTATTGCTTATGGGATAACAAATACAATCCTTACTACGAGATGAAAGATATTTACCTCATAATACCGTACAAAAATATGATCACCAACTCTTACAAAAATAATTTATGATCGTCATTTCAGCTTAGCCAGTTTTCAAGAACTAAACATTTAGTGACATTACATCGAGTATTTGAACAACTGTTTGTTCAAGCGAAAAGCTGCGCAACGCTATGTTCACTACAGGAATCAAACCCTGATACTGAGCCATCAAGGGACAACATTCAAATAATAATCTGCAAAAAAGAAAAACACGCAAGGCATAATACAAACGTGGCTTGATGGTGCGTTACTGAATAATGTTGAAATTAGAAGTGAAAACATGTGGTTAGAAAATTAATGAAATTAAATTATTTGTAAACTTTGAATCAACACATTTAATCCGAAAAAAGTTTTGATGAAGCAAATACACATAATACAATCTATAAGTAGTTATCTAAAGGCTTTATTACCACCTTTATCAAACAAGAAGTAAATGCCACAAATAGTAACTTTCATAAAATTAACAAAACAGACAACCAATTTCCTTTAATTATATAACATATGGGAGTTTGTTTTCCGCCCAATCCCTATTCGATTTGAAGACAATCGGTTACAGTAAAATAAATTGGTTGAGAAGAGTAGATATCTATTAATGAAGCTCTTCAAATTGAGCATAAATGTTTAGATTGTGTTGTAAGTGTCTGAAACAACTTTTTCTAGATTAATATTAAAATAAATATAAAGTAAATATTTTAAAACAAATATCTTAATTATTCTCGGTGAATGTGGTGTAACAGTGATATATGATGATATTAATAATATAACAATGCTGCGTTTAAGTGTTACTAGTGGCTTCACTTTGACGAACGTAGGCAGATAGTGAGTGGTGTTATAGTCATCAATAATATTAACATTTTCACCATAGCGTTGGTAGTGTTGTAGTTATAGTGCTAGGCTTAACGTAATCAATAAAATTTGTAAGCAGTAACTTTCAAGTATTGTTATTTAGATGACAATGAATTCTTAATTGTGGCATAATGCAATAATGTAAAATATGAATTAACTAAATTTAACAATTTATCATTGTGAGAGTATGTAAATACACGTGATGTGTTCTGAAACTAACAGTTCTACTTACTCGTAGTGCAATTCATCGTCTTTACTTTTAGTCCTTGGATTTGGAATGTTGGATAGTGGATTCTTGGAAGCTGGATATTAGACGGTAACTTAAGTGAGTTATGTCTGATTTTTTCAGTATTCTAAATAAATAGCTCAGTAACAAAAATGTACAAGTTTTACCTTAACTTTTGTTTTTAGTTTTAGTAAAGTAAATTTTACACTAACTGGTTTTAATCTGCTCAAATTTAAAAATAATTTTATTCTACTGTAAGTATTAGTTTGATCCTTGCATAAAACAAAAAAATGAAATTGTAGTGTGTAAAGCTTTTGGTCCTGATGAAATTCATTCCAAAGTCTTGAAGTTTATGGAAATAATGGAGGGGCGAGCTTTTAACTGTTAGTTTTCAGATGATTTTGAACAAGAAGTAAATTACTGATTATTGGTTGGTTTTTATAAAGTGATTCCAAATAGAAAATAAAAGGAGTTGGGGGAGAATTTGGGAAAGTCCTTAATAATATTAGTTTGACATTTTTTGTTGGCATAGTGTGGGATTCATTTATCAGAGGTTATTCAGAAAAGTAGCATTTAAGTAACGATTATCAGCATACACTTTTTCTTTATTTTCATATGGCCTCTACCATTTCAGATAAGGGCATTTTGGTTGATATTGTGTATTATGAACTTTAGTAGACTGATATGATGTGTTGCAAAATATCAACTGGTGAGGTACTTGTGGGATTTATTGAAAAGTCAAAAAGTGGATAAGAGATGCAGACTATGGTGATAAATGGAGTTTTGTTTTTTCAGTTGATAATATCTTAGAATTGAGGTTTATTGATGTTTATATTTTACATGATGGTTGGATAGCTTTATTATGCAGTATTATTTCCTAGTGACTAAATTGTATTAAAGATATGTGAAAAACCTTTAATATCAGGTGATAAAGTTAAGTTGATGAAAAGTACTAATTCTAGTAGAGAAGAGTATTTACTTGATGTGATTGTTGATTATACCTTCAGGTGTTCTTGTAAGTGTTTGCATTGGAGAAAAAAAAAAGGTTCAGTTCTTTTTTTCATAGCAAAAATCAAGTTAAGACTAAGCAGATAATTATTATCTGATATAAGACTGGCATTACCTCATTTAAAGTACTGTAGATGGTGTTGATTTCTTTTCTACTGAAAGGACTTCAATATGTTGAAGCTTGATTGAACTCTTTCATTACAATGTTTTCCTTTCTCTCATCCAGCTAGATTGTTATTAGTCTGGTCTTCCAAATGTCAGTGCCCCCCCTTTTAAATCTTAGTAATAGTGAAGGATAATGGTAAATTAGTAAAGTTTGTGGATGACAAACTCTTGGATATTTCTAGTAGTAATGAAGAATGTAGAATAATTTGGATTAATTGGTTAACTGGATGAATATTTGGCAGATAGAAGATCATTAATTATAAAAAAGTGTAAGATTACACATTTGAGTTATCATAATTTGGATCACATATTTAATACAGATGGAAACCCTGTTAGTAGCTTGACTGTGAGAAAAGTATCTTGTGATATACTGTGGTGGATAGTTCATGCAAACTATTGAAGCTGTGTGTGCTGTTGCTGGTAGTATAGCTAACAGAATCTTAGTATGTTTATTGGTATTTTGATTGCAAGTTAAAAGAAGTGATTAAACCTGTGTGTAAACCACTAGTTAGAGCTCAGTTGAAATATTGTATACCACTCTGGAAGGTTTATCTTATGGAGATAGGTTAATATGATTTATTTTCTTTTATTAAAGAAAAAGTCAGATGAGTTTTTTTTTTAATTTATAAGATTATCTAGTGGAATTGATAGGATAATGGCTCCTGATTAAAATATTAATTTGAAAGAGACTGGCTAAGCTCCATTTAAGGTAATTTTATTTTTCTAACAATTTCATTGCACAGTGGAATGAATCATTGTTGGCAGTAGTGAAATCCATCACTTTTTTGGATTGTAAAAGGAGAATCAATAGGTTATGGAAATTTTTTTTTTACTCTTCTCAATAGTTGGTGTGCAAGATAGTCTTAGCGTATTACATTTAACATGAGTTAGTTTTTCAAAACTTGTTGTTTTTATGGTACTGGTACTTAATGGAAATAAATACCCTACACTCAGCAGAAAGCTTACTGCACTTGTGATCACAAGTAGTAAGTGATATGTCATAAACAGATATTTAATACAGCCATGTACTTCTTATCATATTTGAATTAAAACAAATCATTTCCAAGTTGCAAGTTTAAGAATTTTATTTAAAGTTAACACTGTTTTATGCAGTCCTTTAGTGTAATATTGAAATGTAAAAAATACTTTTGTGTTGATTGTTATCACAAGTGAAACATGAGTTTTAATTGATTATATATCAAATTAGGACAATAAAATAACCTCAGAAAATAATATCATACTCTTTTTGTGTTGTTGCTGTAGCTAGTATAAACATAGATGCTTCTTTGGTCACTTTTAGCAACTCTGTTATTGTAACAAAAATTACATATTGAAACAATAGAGAAGAAATTTCCTGTTTAACAATTTTGCATGTTTTTCTATGAAAATTTTCTTATTTGTTTGTCTGAAATATATACATTTAGTTTTTCAAACTGTTAGGGTATATGATTGATTTTATAATATAGTTTTAGGGTCTTACTTGCAGTATATTAAAGTTACTATAATTATGACACTCATAAACAATATTTAAAGATTATTTAATATAGTAATGATACAATGAGTTGTTACTTCAACTTCACAACCCACTGAAGTGATTATATTCATTGTATGACTAGAGTGAATATACTATAATGTGATTACATGAAAAATAAACATGCATTTTGTATCTCAGAATGGATGGTATGGGTATTAACACTTTTATTGATAAGGAGAGAACAACATTTCAACCTTCCTAGGTCATCTTCAGGTTAAGAAAGAGGGAGTTTGAATGTGACTGCATTTTTAGATCTTAATATGTTTGGAACAAGACTTCAAGTGGACTTCGAGGATTTTTATTTTAATGTCTGACAGATAATTCCAAATAGAAATAACATGGTTTATTAACTTTTCAATGATAGTTAGAGTACCCATCCCCTTAATAAAAGTTATGTAAATTCATGATTAATGAAAGGTTATCTTAAGATATGAAAATTTGCTTCCCTTACATGTAATTGTAAAAATGTGCAAAAACTGCAAAGTATAAGACATGAAAACTGTGAAGTATAAGATATGGAGATCAAAAATTTGGATGCATCTTCATATGGACTTAACAAACCTTTATGCCACATTTGGTTAAGATCCATCAACAGGGGGGTATAGTAGTGATAAAAAAAAAACCCACAAAAATGCCCATAAAAACTGCAAAATTCAAAACTGAAAATGTATATGTTGATATTTGCTGTTGACCCATTGAACTTCCATACCAAATTTGGTAAAAAAATCCATACACAGGAGATGAGGTAGTGGTAAAAAGTACAAAACTGAAAATTTGTATATATTTCCCCATGGGCCCAATGAACCTCCATACCAAATTTGGTAAAGCTCCATATACATGGAGTGTAGTAGTAGTAAAGAACACAGAAATGTCCATTAAAACTGCAAAACATAAAATGCAAAACTGAAAATTTCTATGTTCCCCTACATAGACTTGATGAACTTCCACACCAATTTTGGAGAATATTCATTCATATGTGAGAAATGCAGTAACATAGACACTGGGAGTTATTATTTGCATGACTGTCATAAAATTTTCTCCAAATTCTATATACCTCGAACATTCTCTTACTGTTACATGTGCTAAAATGTACCCCAACTATCTATAACAATCATCATAATGTTTAGAATAAGAAGATGACACAACCACATTTGTAGTAACCCTTGTAAGCACTAGCATATGATTGTAGGCTCATTCTTTTCTTAGAAATGCTTGTGTTCAGATAAGTTTTTCTGTTTTCTATTAATTTATATTCACTTTGATTAACTGTTTTCTTAAGTTAATGCTATATTAATTTTGTTCTTGTATTTTCACTCCATCCAGCTCTTTGCAACTTAGTTTACCCAAGCAACTATATTTTTCTTTGTGGTACTTGAAATAACAAATGCAGAAAAACCTTTTGAGTCTCAAGCATATCTCTTCAAACATTTTTTCCAACAGTATTATTGCAACCAAAGGCACTTTATCTCTTCCAAGAGCTGATAATTGTAGCTGTCTTTTTACCTCACTTAGTGGATGAAAAGTCTGGAATGCTACAGTTCTCAGATTTCAATCCATGGTGCAGCACTATAAAGATCTTGGAAATATTAAATCACACACATTTTATAGAGCTGTGTTGAACCATGGTATAACATAAGTTTACTGTTAATATTTGTCAACCATAATATTACTGTTATCATGTGTCAGGTTGTTGGTTTCCTTTTACATACTTCCTTCGATTCAGGTTAGTCATAGTTTTGTTTCATTGTAGGTGTTTGGTTTCTTTTTTTTTTAACCCTCTTCCTCTCTTATTCAGGTTTGTCATATTTCTGTTTCATTGCCTTCTGTGAGTTTACCTCTAGACAAGTTTGGGCTGCTCTTCCACCTCTCGCCTTTGATTATGTCTATCCTCTCACTGATGAGAAACAGGTCCCTTGATCTTTTCTTTTTTCTACATCTGAAAATCAGGTATGTAACTTTCTATCTTTTTCTTTTCTTGTAGATCACAGTTATGATTGGGTTGCTGTACTTTTTGGGCTGCCTTCTGTCCCAAATTTATATTGATATTGTCTTTCACATATTTGTGACTTCTTTGCTGTTGCCTAAGATCATGACTCTTCTACCTTTCCTTAATCAAAATCTTCTGTATCTGTATTATTTTCCTAGCATTCTTTATTTGTCTTCTTCTTTCCTGAAACCTACTTGTCTTTATCTCATCTTCACTCCTTTTCCACTGTAGTTCTTCTTTGCAACCCTAAAAGTTCTGGTATGGACACTATTCTTTGTTTTTGCCCGCAGTTTCAAATTGTGTGTTTTCTGTCTATTTTGACTTGCTTTCACTGTTTTTGAGATCTCAGCCATGATTTAGTTGGTTTTATTGCAACCATCGTTATGTCTATTATTACAGGGTGTTTTTGTTTGAGGCATAAACCATAAATTTCTAAAACCATTCACATACTTTGCCAAGAGCTGAAGTCTTTTTGGTGGGACACCTCTTTCAGCCATTCCATATTCTATGAATGGAATAATCACTGCATTCTCAGATGTTTTGTGGGGCTTATATATGGAGGAACATGTTTATCATGGATCATTTTGCCATCATTCTCAACTTCTAGTTTCCTCTCTTATTCTTAAGCTCTGGTATTGAATTTTCAGCTGGCCCTGGTCTCGCCTTTTTCTTTATATGTACTTCCCTATTTGTATTCTCCTTTTTGGCCCTAAATTTACATACTACTTTCCTTGGAGCATATTGTTGACACATATTTAACTGCCTTGACTTTGATCTGCTTGATATTTGAAGCCTTTTTTTTCATTATTTTTTTGTTTCCTTCTTTTTCTATGGACCTCTTTCTTCTTTCCACTTTATAGGATAGGTCCATCAACTTCTCTATTCACATGCTCATCTAGGGATGTGATTGCTTACAGATTATTTCTTTTTTTTTATTCATCACCTTTTTTGTTCTCCTGTGTATTTTCTTCAAAGACCTTTGGATGAGCTCTTTCAGGCAGGCTTGTGAACTCTCTCCACACATTAATTTCCTTCTCTACACTTTCTGGCTGTTTTATCTTTTGATGGTTTTTAGCTCTTACAGGATATTATTCTTCAGTCACTCCACTGTATCTGAAAAGGACATGTACATTTTTTTGTAGAGCTTCTCTTTCACTACACAGGATCCCACAAGGTGACAAGTATTGCCTCCCAGGGTAAACTTATCCAAAATTTACCTTGAGCCAGGATAATGAAAGAGCTTATACCCTTTGCCTTGACTCCACATGTACCCATTGTGAAATAGAGTATTCTGCAAGATCACTGGAGGTATCCTTATGATGTGCATGTCTGTATATATGTGTGTATCCATTTTATTGTTCTGTTCAGACTGTACATATTCCATGGGCTATCATGGAAAAAGCTGGCACCAAAGAGGTGTTTTTTCATACTTCTTTGGCAGTTATGGTACTATTGGTGTAGTGTGGATTTCACCCCACATATGTTTCAGATACATCATTCATTCCACATCTTTTCTTCCTGCATCCTGAGCACATTAAGTTTAGAAGAGATCTCAGGTGTCTGCACAATAAATGACTGCCCATTTCCTGCAAGCAGAGCTTCCTCATTAGAATTGAGGTGTTCACACAATAAATAATGTGCTCTCCTCCTGCAGCCAGAGCCTGTTAATTGAAGTTAAAGGGTGTACACATTGTATATAGACTGATGCTACTTAATGCAGTGCCCTCCTCCTGCAAATAGCCTTTCATGTAAATTTTGTTGAATTGAGTAGTGGTGATTACTCACAATACAAAACGATAAAGTTTTGTGTCTCACGTTCTTTTCCTGCAGTTGCTGCATATTAAACAGATCCAGGATGACCACATTAGAGGGGAGGGAGGGTGTAAAGCTTGTGGGATGCATTAATAAAAACGTTTGCGGTTATAGGATAGCACCAAATGAGAATAGCTAATCTTGTGAGTTGAGATGAGTACCTATTGGAAATACTTTCTAAGTCTCAGAAAATTCTATCGTCTATATGTCATCAGTCCAGGTATTTTTTATTTTTCGACTTGTCTTTACTTCGGCTCTGTTGACTCCCATCCAGCTCAATACTATGGAAAAAGAATCAAACTTTTACTCATCTCTCTTTCTCACATGACATAGATGGTTCTTTCTCTTTTAAGAATGTGGACATCACTAAAATTCCTTATGCCTTTAGGACGAGAGCACAAGAGACCTTTTTTAATTGTCTTTACAGAATCAAGTGATCATAAACACTGGTTCACTGGTTTTCCCACTTTCCTTAGTCAGAATATTTTTCCAGCCTTAATGGTTGTTAATACAGAACACTACTACAATATGGATTCCTTTACAGCCATCTTGAAATTTTTTTTCACAGTTTTATTTCTTGTTACTGAATTATAAGAGTTGCTGGTATGCATATGTGATCAAGGTATTGACTGCAGAAATTTTTGTTATAATCAAAAATGCTTTTGGTAAGACATCTCAGGAAATTGGTTCAACTTATCTGTAGAGAAAGTACAGACATTCATTTGCAGGGAGCTAGATTCATATGTTCAGCTAGCGATTTCTTCTTTTCAATGTAACAATGTTTCTGCAGAAGAATACAATCAATGAGAAGACAGTTTAGGAATAGCAGAGAGAGCTAGCTACACAGTTATATGGGGGTGCAATATTATTGGTGGAGAGTAGTTACCTAGTATGTACATGTTCAGAAATGGCACAAAGTTGATGAGGTATATAAACAGGTGTGCTGATTGCAAAAAATTTTAAACAATGTTTAGAGGATAGAAGATTGAGGTAGCCTTGTATGAGAGGAAATAATATGGAAATAAATTTTCAGTATAAAAGAAAAATTAACATTTGCACATATGCCAAGCCTTAAACAAAAAAATATTATGTACTATTACAGTCTTTGATGCAATAATCATTATATTGTAACCTAGGATGCACTTGCTTTAGGGACCCCTTGTTTCATCTCCCTTTTGAGCATACAAATACCACAGTTGGTTATAGCCTCATAGTTTTGGAGCTTTGACCCTTATAGCATATTGACTATTACACGTAGATTAACTCCTTTTCCATAAAATAGTGTCTACATTCTGTGGTGTTTTCACTTGACTTTCTTCCACTTTGTACTTCTCTGTTTGCTACCTTTGCAGCTTCTCTCAGTGTAAAGCTATCAAATTTTTGGTCTCCAATCCTTGGATTTACAGCTGTGATGGTGAATGCTGTGAGCCAGGATTGTATCAATCTTTTCTTATGTTCCCATCCTCCTCTTTGACTTCTTTCTCTTTCTGTTGTTGCTACTATGGAGAAGTTTTGTCAACAACTGTTCCTTCTCCTGTTGTTATAATTTTTTCTGGTTTACAGGATCCTTTTCATACCTTTCTCGATCATCCTCCTCATCTGGTTCTTCTTTTTGATTCAGACTTTTGTTCAGTTCTTAGGGTTCTTACCTCTTGTTAGAATTGGTCACCTGTTTCCTGTCATGTATTTCTCTTCGATCCATATTTTTAATGTTTTTGTCTTGGAAGCCTCCTACGTTCTTCACCACATAGACAGGTTAAATTTATTTCCTGATTGATTTTTGTACCCAGAGTACTATGGTTGATATTAATGAGTTGAAAATTAAAATTACAGTAAAACTTATCTAAATCATAAACTGCATAGGGCAGAAACCTGTACATGCTGGAATTATCAAACTTTTGCAGCATTATCCTAAGATTTCTCTTATAAAAGGCTCTCTATATGGCAAAACCTGCATAACATGGATGTAAAACTGTCTTTCACCTGGCTCAGATAGCTACGTGTAGCTTTGCGCAAAGTTCAAAAATACAATCTTTCACCTACCTCATCTATCAACAAGTAGGTTTAGAACCTGAATAAGGTAGAAAAAACATTTTTGATTAAATATTAATTTCTTATTTAATTAATAATTTCTTTAAATATTAATAAATTCTTGTTTAATTAATAATTTGTTTAAATATTAATAAAATCTCGGACATTTTGTTATGGTAACTATTGGTTAAATATATTCTGTTCTTTTTCTGCCATCATTATTCCAGAGGTGGCTATTCAAAAGAACAATTGACTATACTTTTGGTTGCATTTGCTGATGGAAAACTAGATAAACCATGGGTAATAGGTAAAAGTGAAAATGGAACAAGAAAATAGGAATATTCTACTTTTCCTAGATAATGCAACTTGTCACCCAAAAGTTCAATTTTCAAATGTTCGTTTAGTCTTTCTACCTCAATGTACAACATCAGTTCTACAGCCATTAGATAATGAAATTATACAGTGTATAAAATTGAAATACTGAGACTTGATGCTTCAGCATATAGCAAACATGGACAACTGATGAAAATTGTGTTAGATGCAATTACATTTTTAAGTCATTCAATGAAATGCATAATAAAGTGCTTTCAAAACTGTGAATTTATTTTTGATAATGGTGGAGATTGTGGAGAAGTTATTTGTTATGACGATTCTAGTGAAATCCAAACTGATTGAGAAGATTGATGCAGATGATTCTGTAAATGTGGAAAGTTTTGTGAACATTGACAAGAATGTTTCAACAGAAACTGATGAAATTGATTTCAAATCTATAATAGAATCATAAGATGGTAACAGTGTGAGAGATTCAGAAGATGAACAAAATGGAACAGATAGTGAGGAAATAGAAATTCCTATTTCATTGCAAGTGTTACGTTATATTAACACTATCAAATTGCATGCAAAAATGAAGGGGGAAAATGAACTTTGTGAAAAGGTCGTAGAATTGATGTTTTCTTTTAACTGTATAGAAAACCTATATAGAAAACAGTAAAACCTATCTAAGAAGGAATTGCACAGGACTGAGTAAAATTTCTGGCTTAGGTAGGTTTTCCAGCTTAGAAGTAAATTTTAGAAACCTAAATTCAACCTAGTTCTTTGACAGATTTTTGCTTTTAGAAATTTGTTTTGTAGATGATGTCAGTCGCATGACCCCAGAACAAAAAGTCAACAAAAGTGATGTTTACTGACTTTCTTGTGTGACATGCCCTCTGACTCTTGAAACTGTTGGTACTACTACTTTATAAAATTTGTAACTGATGGATCCATTACAGGTGTTATTGTATTTCATATTTTAAATCAGTAATGCATCATATAATATTCGGACACCATGTATTATTTTAAATTGGTATGTAGTTTATTACTGAGTGGGAAGGGACTATGATTCATTAATAATATTATTTTTGTTAATAAAACTACCCATGCAATAAATCTGATTTTCTATTTTTATCTTGCATAGTAACATGAACCCTTTGCCTTATAAAATTAGTTTGAAAAATTCTTCATGTAGGTTTACAACAATAAACTTTGTTGTTGTTTCAGTGATGCTTGAAATATCAAGAAAGTTTGTATAAAGTACTATATTTTATTATCTCATTGTGTATCCATAATTTTTACTTTTAATTTTGATTTTTTTTCAGTAGATATAATTTCATTTAAAAAATTTAAATTAATGTATATTTAAAGAATGAAGAGTTGATGCCAGCAGATTCAGTGGTTATTTGTCACCATCCTAATATTCTTGGTTCATATAGGTGCTTGCATGTACATTCTACATTATACCCCTTTACCTTTAGCACATTTTTTAATAATTTTGTTGTTGCTACATAATAGGAATAGATGTTAAGAACTATCATTTAAAGACTGCATTTTCTGTAACCTCTTGTGGAAGACTAAAGCAAAACCAAAAATTATGTTTTATTTTTAAATGGGTCATATTTCTGTTCTTTTCTTGTGCCATACTGTGAAAAAAAATACATACATACATACATACATACATACATAATGCATGTAATTGTTTACTCATTTTGTACCATGTTACACTTTTTGTGAATCATTATTTTAGATTTGTAAAAGTGTAATTACTATTACATTATAAGTTAACTTTCCAAGTGAAACTGTTGCAACGTGCTTTAAACATATACTGTTACTCTCAACAGAGCTGTTACACATGAATAGCATGTATAATGAGTTCCAGTAAATGTTGTTCTGTTGTCTGTGCAGGGTTTTGTACATGTTTAATTTATGTTTTAAAATGAGTAAAAGAAACTCAAAACAAGGTCACTTTGAAACTACCTGCTGTGAATTTTAGACAAGTAACTCAGTTACACATATCCTGGGGATTTGTAATGAGTCATTTGCCTTCAGGTGAGTTTATACCTGGCTTTGATAGTGGTAGTACTTGCTTTTTTCTGCATGTTCCTGGTGTTCTTCACATTAATGTGGTGATAGGAATCTTTCTCACGCTCGGTTCTTATATTTAATACGTGCATCTCTCTGTATTGAGGGACATTTTGGGTAACTGTAGTGAAGTAACTTTGAGGTAAGTTTTCCAGCAACTCTTTATTTGGAAATTAAAGATATTTTACTTTGTATGTAATATTTATATGTTACTTGATGACATTTAATGCATTTTTCATTTGACAATCCAAATTGTTTACATCTCAAATATTTCAGTAGAATCTCTGTTTTTTTGTTTTTATTTAATGGAAGAAGTCTGTCCAATAAGCTTTGTTTTTGTAGTGCTTGTCTGTGTTTTCCAGCACAGTAGTCATAATCAATATTGATTCACAATTATAAACTTGCTTTTATAATAACAGTTTTAGTTTCATAAAATGAAATTTTGAAAGTCAACATGGTGACTGTTTATGAAATTACACTGTTTTTGTCAGAAGGTGGTTAGAAATTTGTACCGGCTTCTTTAGTTGTTTGAAGTACCTAAATGCAAAATAACTTTATTTATGTACAGGATTTTATGCTAACAAATTTTTGGGAATTTGCACAAAAATGTTTCAAAATTTAAAAAGTAATTTAGACTTAAAGCTTTTTAAGTTCCAGATTCTGAAAGAAAGTGTACATAAATTAAAAGAAGAATGAAAGTCAAAGGTAGAAAAGTGAACAAGTAATTTTGATGGAACTTAATATTAAAGAAACTGATTGAAAACTATAAAGATAATGTCAAAGAGTTAAGAGTTAAAACAATTAATACAAGATTGACAAAACAGTATGAAAATTCAAACAATATAAAGCCATTTACAAATATTAAAACCTATTTATAACTTGAAGAATACTCTTTACTCTACACATTAGAAAAAACAAACAAATTAATATTAAAAATGGTAAACCAGAGCAGCCCCTGAAATTATAACCTGTCCCATAAATTTTGAGTTTATAGAAAATTTTTATTTTGAAGTGCAGCACTGGAAACATATTTAGATATATTTATGTCTGTTGGAAATTACTTATAGTTATGAAATGAAGCATGCATCAAAACTTCTACATGTGCAGTTTATGCATATATGTTTAGAAATCAGACAAAATGTTAAAAACTGTCCTAAAAGTGTTAAAAAGCATTAAGCTGCTATTAGCACAGAACTGTGCCATACAACTAAAAGTGCAATTTATTAGTAATGAATTTATTTCAAATGTTATTCAAGAAAATTAACTGTGAATGTACTGCTTTGGCTATAGATAAATCACCAAGTGAGCTCATACTAACTTCTTGTTAAAGTTTGTTAGATCTTTCCTAGAAAACTTCTGGTACTGAAGTTTAGCAAGAAAGAGATATTGTTGTACACTTACACAGTTTTGCAGTGGCTTAACACACACACACACACACACACACACACACACACACACACACACACACACACATTCTGCAGTAAGATTCTTTCAGAACTTCAGCAGGAATGTTGGGACAGGAAAGTTGTGCCAAAGTCTAGTTTCAGTAATATGTCTTAACAAACAAAAAGGATTTGGCAGGGTAAGGTAGCTGACTGAAAGCTTTTGCAAATTTGGCTTAGCTTTTGCAGTATTTTAGAACCATTCTTATTTTAAGACCTAACAATCAAGATAAAAATTAAGTTATGTGTAAACCTTAAAATCTTGGGCTCTTTCTTTAGATGTGCTTGAAATATTTATTATTTTGTCTCTTGTTAGAATGGTTTAATTAAGTCCATAAAAGAATACCCAAATCTCATACAGTTAGAATCATACAGTAATGGGATACACGTATTATACTTTTCCTATTGCAGTTTTTGTATAAAAGCAGGCTTGTTTAATGGAAAAAAGCATAAATTTTGATCCAACTTAGTTAATCTTGTAACACTTTTCATGAGTCCACAGTTTGTGATAACTTACCATATTTGCATGTTGCTCTTTACTTGGCATCCTACTGCTGACCTGTGCAGCTTCAACTGCATCATCAGCTTTTTTTGGTTCACTATGGATGTTCATTCTGTGCCTCTAGATGACAAAAGACGATATAGCAGATGCATAGTTTCATACTCCCAGCTCTTCTGCCTCTAGACATTTCCTTCTTTTTTGTTCATGCAGATACAGCTTTGTAATTCTGTGCTCTTTCTTTTGGTTTCATATCAGCACTTTTGTCATCTATGGTGTGGTAAGAGCCTTTACCTGCCATCTTCACAACCAAATTTGCTGTTCTATCACTACTTTTGGCTCTGTCCCATCAAACCTCTCTCCTCATACACATTTTCTTCTATTGGAGGCAGACTGCCTGGGTGAAATGATTAGTTGAACTGGAGAAGTCCTACGTGAACCCCACACAGTATCTGATCCATTTGTGGATGTTTTTAAATACTTTCCTCAGTGGGGCTCAGTCTTCTCTTGGTTTGAGGTCAGTGGAGACATTGGTTTTCAAAATCAAAGCTTCTACTTTTCTTTCTGAATAGAAGATTCTGTCTCTCTTTGAGGACATAGGCATCCATGGAAGCTCTTATTTCCCAGGAACATGTATATATGCATGGTTTCCAGTGGGTGTTGCATGTCCAGTGGAATCTCATTTGGGATCCCTTGGATTACTTGATCTTCTTCTCTCCTTCCCTTCATGTTGATTTTGTTTGATGGCTCAACTGAGACAACACCTTTGATGCAATTCCTCTGCCTCCTTCCCATTCAGATTTGCATTTGTTCATGAATGCATTTCTTAAAGGAATGGGGAGTAAACATGGGTTCTTAGGAGACTGCAACTTGTTGGGATATGGTCAGACCTTCCCTCTATATCAATTTATTGCAACTTTTTGCAGTTTGTTGGGCCTTGAATCATTTCAACAGGGAAATTCTGTTCACATTTATTTGCTTTGAGAAATTGAATGCCCTTTTCTGCACCCACTCTCAGCAAATCCATTCTTGTCTGTCATGTCCTGGGTGGTCTAAATCTTAAAACAGATTGATTCTCTTGGAATGTACAAAATTCTACCTACAGAGTGGTCTTGTGCTACCCCAGTTTTTAATGATTATGCCACCAGTTTGATACTTGTTTTGTGGATGCATTTGTTATCCATTTCCATACCAAACTGCCCCTCTTTTAGTCTCTAGTTCCACATTCTTTAGCTTTGGCAGTAGATGCTTTCAGTCAGGATTCCACCAACTTCTACTTTTATGCTTATCCTCCTATGTCTTTTCTCCTGTGTTTTTTCATTGATGCAGAGAACTTTGTGTTGACTCCTAATTACCACTCAACTGTGGTTCATGATCATGACCCTTCTTCAGTCATACTCTCCCTTACCTTTTCCACTTTGCCAACCTCAATCGATCATATTTCATTTTACTGTTTCCACATTTTAGCATTTTGGATGGATTCTGTCTGGTCTCCTGTGAGGCAGTTTGGATGGGCTATATGAGTAACCTCTTATTTGGGTCTGACCTCTCCTGAATGTCTGTTAGAGAAAATGACACATTTTCTGGGATTGGTCCCTGCAACATGGTTTCACATTTTCCCACTCCACTGTTCTCCAACTTTTGATTTTCTTTACTTGACTGTTTGAAAATGGTCTATCAGTTTCCACCATTGCAGGCTGTGGGGTAGTCTTATCTAATACTTTTTGTTTTTTCATATTCCATCTCATTCCCCATTGAGGTGGATTTCTGTACATGGTGAGGGGACCTCCCAGGGAAAGTTCTGTTCTTTCAGTTTACCTCCTATGGGATCTAAACATCTACCCACGTGTTTGTCGTGCATGGTGACTCGTGAAGGGGAGGAGAGGATCCTGGTGGTTGAGGGGTCTAATCCTAACACACCACTTTGGCCTTGAATTCCTGTAGATGGGCAGCCTTGGGTGGCCCCACTTTGGTCAATGGGCTGGACCATTTGAGCTAGGGTCAACCAAGTACTAATGTTGGATGTTCTCAACAGCAGTTGTGTATATTGTATCTGATGCTGGTCTATGGGTATAGTGTTCACAAAACCCTGGCATTACTGCAGTGTCCTTGTTTGACATTGTAGTACATCCTCTTGTAGGGCTCCATAGTGAGTGGGGTCAGTGGGCACCGATATTTCCTTTTTTTATTATGGATCTGCCAAATAAAAACTTAAATAAAATAGTGAAAAAACAGTCCACCGCAACGAGCTCGTGTCAAGGAACCATGATGCCTGTGAGTGTGAAACAGACCTTCATTGCATCAGCTCTCACCCATTTACTTTCATTTTTGCCCTAAATGGTTGGAAGAAAAAGATATACAGTGTTTGAAAATGATTCATAACATTACTTATCCTGAGGCTCGAAAGTTGCTGTCCACCACTTCAACTCAGATGTATGCTGCTGCGCTTCATTCCACTACTACAGTGGGAGTGCAGACAGTTTTCTCTGTGCCTCCAAAAGAATCATTCTCAAAACAAATAGTCTTTTGACTTACATGTTTAATAAAGTTGATGAATCAACTTCAGTTCCCATCTCTGTCATTTATATACATTCCAACAAATCCTAAGATTCACTTCCTTTGATTCTAGGTACAGGCATTTCCTTGGACACAATTTCTTCTCCCACCCCAAGATGCAAAACGATCATTTGTAGACATCCTCAGTTACTGGAATCCTCTTCCAACAGCAAAGACTCCCAGTCGACCCAGAATAGAATCCATGAAGGATGATAGACCTCCTTCGAATAAAGACAGTAAAGAAAAAAAATGTGGTCATAAACAGAAGGGTTCTCCACCCAGTTCACTTACACATAAGTAAAAATGGCTACCTTGATGCAATGGAGCTGTAGAGGTTAACATTCTAATCTCGATGACATCAAAACACTGATTGCTTCCTATCATCCTGTATGTCTCTCCTAACAGGAAACATTTCTGAAACTTACCAATACTGTTACCTTTCACCAGTTTTCTTTGAACAGAAATGATAGCCTGTGTGATGGACGAGTGCATGGAGGGGCAGAATTGTAGGTTGATCAGTATGTGCCAACCATGTCTTTGCCACTCAACACACCCTTGGAAGCTGTAGCCATCCGTGTTTCTTTCTATCTGTCAGCTAGAGTGATATATGATCAATCAGACCATAATGCTCTCATTGAACAGTTGCTGTCTCCATTTTTAATCCTCCGGGACTTTAATGGACATCATCCCCTCGGGAGAAGTGCTGATATTGATAGGAGGGGTTGCTCTGTAGAGCGTATGCTCTCTGATCGCAACCTTTCTCATTTCAATACTGGTTCTTCTACTTATTTTCATGCACCTAGCCAGTCCTTTATTGCTATTGATCTCTTAGTTTGCTCCCCTTCACTATTCTTCCATTTTTCATGGAGGGTTGACAATAATCCCCAAGGCAGTGATCATTTTTCTGTAATTTTGAGAGAGATTCGCCATGGTCAATGTCTCCCAACCCACGTGCCCTGGTAGAAGTGGATCACACAAACTGGCCATCATCTGTAAGCCATCAATATACGACTGTGTGGCAGCAGTAACTGACTGTATTATACAAGCATCTGCTCAGTGTATTCCTAAAACCTCAACACGTTTTCCATGATATCCTCATCTGTGACAGAATCCTGCCTGCCACAGGGCATAGAAGGCTCACAAATGGGCTTGGGATACTTAGATGTGTAGGCTTGGGATGTGTAGATATCCCACACTCTCGAATCCCATCACTTTCTAGCAGGCCCATGCACCTGCTCGGTTGGTGAGACGTCAAAGCCCTGAAATCTTGGATTAAGTTTACAATTAGTGTATCTTCTACCACCAGTTTAAAAGTCATATGCGACAAGATTCGACAGGTCAGTGAGCAATATAATTCTATCCCCTCTTGATCTTGCTCTCTGAATGCCAGGAAGTAGCTGATACCAGGAGCATTGCTGATACTCTAGGTGAAAGGGTTTGCCAGGTATCTAGCACTTCTGCTTCTTCCTCCACCTTCTTAGCAATCAAGACTCTGGCAGAGTGATCACCTCTTTTCTTTCCAGCTGATTGTCTCTATAACTATAATTCTCCCTTTACACTGGTGGAACTTGAACTGGCCCTTCATCAGTCTGGCAGTACATCGGTTGGATTTGATAATATATATAGTGAAATGCTGTGCCATCTTTCTCTTGCTGTTCTTCTGATTGTTTTTAACCAGATCTATCAGGAGAATGTTTTTTCTGATTCCTAGCACCAGGTTATTGTCCTATCTTTTTGTAAGCCTTGGAAGGATCCTAAGGTTCCTTTAAACTACCGTCCAGTTGCTTTGACGAGATGTCTCTGTAAGACCATAGATAGGATGGTTAATACCAGTCTTGTTCAGTTCCTTGAATCAAACAACCTCCTCTTGCCCACCCAGTATGGGTTCTGATGTCAGCACTCCACCATGGACTACCTGATTTGACTTGAAACGTCAATCAAAGAAGTCTTTCTCAAATGACAACATTTTGTATCAATATTCTTTGACATTGAGAAGGCTTATAATACAACATGGAGGTATAGCATTTTGTGAGACCTCCATATATACGAGTTACCTGGCCAATTTCCCATTTTTATTAAAATATTTTTAATTGACAGGAGATTCCAAGTTTGTGTGGATGCGAAACTTTCCCGTTCTTTTTTACAGAAACTTGGAATCCCTCTTGGCTGTGTTTTGAGTGTCACACTTTTCAGTATAAAGATTAATGCCATCACTGAACAACTCTCTCTCACTGTTGCAAATGGGCTTTATGTCGATGATTTTCACATCTCATGCCAGTTGCCGAATACAAGGTATATTGAGTGGTAGCTAGAGACTTCCCTCACTCATTTACTGAAGTGGACCACAACAAACAGCTTTAACTTCTCTCTCTTTAAAACTGTTGGCATGCACTTTTGCTGCCAACGGGGTATTCACCCTGATCCTGAACTTTGTATTGGTGAAGTTGTGCTGCCTGTGGCCCCTTAGACAAAGTTCTTGTGGCTTATCGTTGACCGTAAGCTGACCTTTTTACCACACATCTAGCAGCTATGAGTAAATTGTACAAGAGCACTGAACATCTTCCGTGTCCTGTCCTCCACAACTTGGGGAGCAGGTTGATGTTCCATGCTAAAGATATATTGTGCTCTTATTCAATCAAAACTTGACTATGGATCACTGGTCTATAGTTCTGCCATAAACTCGGCCTTAAAGATGCTGGACACCATTCATCATCAAGGATTTTGGCTCTGCACTGGGTCTTTCTGCAATTCACTAGTTCAGAGCTTATACATAGAGTATTATTAACCTTCTTTGCACCTCTGCAATTTGCAACTGTCTTTACTATATGCTTTGAAACTTCATTCCTTACCAAAGCATCCCATTTTCCTTCCTCAGTGGAGCATACTTTTTCAGAACAGATGATCTGCCATTGCTCCTTTTGGCCTTCATATCCAGGTGCAGTTGGATGAATTGGGTCTGTCATTGGATAACATTGCTGTATCCACTGGTCAGCCCATCCCACCATGGCTTCTTACAGTCTCCAGATGTGACCTATTTTTAAGTCATCTGAGAAAAGCACACACTCCTGATTGGAAATACTGTCTGCAATTTACTGAACATCTTTTGAACCATCCTTCCATTCCTATTTGTACAGATGGTTCGAAATCAGGTGACTGTGTGGGCTCTGCCATGATTTGTTGCAGTTGGTTTGGTGGTTGTGCAGAGAATCCCCTCTACAGCTTTTGTGTTCACTGCTGAACTGTATGCCATTTCTCTTGATCTGGATCACATAAAAGCTAAGCAGTGCTAAAACTGCACTATTTATACTGACTCCCTTAGTTCTCAACTGGTCCTGGAATCGCTTCATGTTAGTTCACACTCTGTTCTTGCCGATATTGAAAACCAACTGGCCCATTTCTCTTTAACATCTACTTTTATCCAGTTTTTCTGGATAACGGGCCACATTGGCATTCATGGGAACAAGATCACCGACATCGCAGCTAAATCTATCTGCTTTGGCACTGTCACCACTGTGCCTGTTCCACACATGGAGTGTGGTCCTGTTTTCAAGGCTTGGCTCTGTTCCAGTTGCGAGTCAACTTGGCATGAGCAACATGAAAACAAGCTTTTCCAAATAAAACCCAATATATGGACTTTGGCCATCTTGCACCAGTGTGTAGTCTGTGTTACACTCAGGTCAAAATAAGCCACATTTTACTTTCCTGCCATCGTTACAACTCTCAACACGGCATTATTTTAAACATGTTCTGTCCCAAGGTTTGTCCATAACATTAGACAGTGCTATTGGTGATGGTGGCACTGTCCACCTTGGAAATGTTTTTAGTTTTTAAAGGCCATTAATCTTTTTAATGCCATTTAAGTTTTTTAATTTATACATTAGATCTTTTTTAATGTGATTCCCTTTTAAGAATCAGTCTGTTTAGTTCAATTTGAAATGAGTAAATGGCTATAACATCAAATAACTCTAAACCAGGACTGGAAAGGCCAACTTCAGGTGACTAACGCTGCTGTTTGAAGTATCCGTTAGTCATCCTATCAAGTTATTAAAATTTTACAACAAGTCTTTTCAACTTTTATTACTTTACTTTTATGAAAATGGCCATAACGTTAAATAACTCTGAATCAGGACTTGAAAGGCAAACTTCATGTGACTGATGGTGGTTTTTGTACGTACCTGTTAGTCTTCCTGGTGAGTTATGAGAATTACAGTTATGCTACAGAAAGTCCTTTATAACTTGTATTACTGTAGTTTTTCTCTTAACATTGTGGACTAGATGTAAACATTAGTTTTATGCTATTTATATTTTTGTTTTATTTTTAAACTTTGTTTTGTTTTACCTTAATTTCCTTTTATGAATTTTACTAAACTTAATTTTAACTTTTTACTGGATGTTTGGCACAGATAGCCTAGCTGCTTTGTGTCATAAAACACCAAATCAAACAACCAACCAACCCCTTTTATTCTTTTCTCTCCTGATTCTCACCTTTCATTTCACTTGTCTGCCTCATCTGATACCTTTACCTGATTAGAATCTTTATGCCCTTATCCTTTGAACCTTTGGCCACATGTTCATTGTGCCACCTGTACTTAAAAAGGTTTTTGGGCTCCTTTTTACTTGTGGACTTCTCATATCTGATACTTTTGCTGTCAATGTCTCCTATATGGACTCACAAGTAAAGCAGTATCAGGATTGCTGCCCATCCCTCTGATCCTGGTTCAATAAATAGGAACAGGCCTGCTTTTGAAAATAGGGTTTTCTTATTCATTCATGGGACTGTCTTATGGTGTTTCTTTCTTCTGGACTCTCCGCTGCATCCTCCCTTCTTCCAATGGAATTTATGAGTGCTTGTCGCTCACCAGTTTTTAGCCATTGGGGTGGTGGATCATAGTGTGATCAATTTCACTCAGTTGAGACGAGAGCATTTGTGTTTTGTTGGTGTAAATGGTGAATACTTTCCTCCTACTGTATATCATAAGAAATATATTTGATGCTGCCTGGATTTCTCCCATCCTACAGTGACTGCATTTCAGTTCTGGGTGATCTGTCGAGGGATTGGTATAGGACCAGCCAACATAAGACCTTACATAGGTGGTTGGTAGGTATTCTCCTCCTGCAGTAGACAGAATTAAAAATTTCTGATCTTGGCAGTTCTGGACTGGAATTGATCTGCTACTCTTGCACATCCCTCTTCTTACCACTGCCTGGATGTTGGTTTCCCAGGAGGCCTGGTGATGGAGGTGTACTAGGTCCATACAAGTGAAACTAAGGAATGAAAATTGATTTTTCTTTTGATTTCTAGGCTTGAAGTGAAAATAGTTGTGTCCTTCCTCTTACTGTGTACTGGAAAAAAGTACTTGATACCTTCCGGTTTTTGACTGGATTTGATCCATCGAATATGGTCTTAGCCACTCTACATCAACTGTTGTATTCACTTACAGATTGTACAGCGTCTTTTTGCTCAATTTAGCAATGTATCTGGATAATGGGTGAAGAGTATTTCTGGTGCAGGGGGGGTGCAGTCTACCATGAGCGTGACCCTTTACATTTAGATGAACACTACATGGACTCTCTTTGGGTACCTTCTGAAGAGTCCTCATTTAGGTAACTTTGGCACCAGGCCCTCCACAATTTCAGTGTAAGATTCTAAATATTATGTGAGAAAAAGGAAGGTATTGTATTGAATGTTAACATTTCCTAAACTAAAAGTGTATTTGTAATAGATTCTTAGCTAACCCTCTACACACAGACTAGAAACTTCATATAATGCTTCATGTCAGTTTGTCAGTATTTACATGTAGAAAGGGCTTATTGCCTGTTGAAATTACATGGAGCAAGTGATTTCATTATTTTGTATAATTCTCTGTATATGATTTATGATAAAATAAAAAACTCACTTTCTTTTACAGAGGATTATTGGAGTGCCTGTATGGACAAAGTATAATTGGTAAGTAATGTTTTTAATTTTTCCTATATATGTAAACAAAAAAGTGCATTTTTTATGGATGAGAAAATTGTTTTAGGAGTTTTTTTAATGATTTTAATTGATTGACAATTGATAATTTTAGTATTTCATTGTACTTGTATTTAGAACTGGATGATTATCTCAATTACTTATGAGCAGTGGTTAGTCACATAAAATAATTAAATAACCATAATTAATGTTTCCTAGATGATACCACTGCAAACAGAATACATGCCAAACATTATTTTTGTATGCCTGTCTTGATTGTTTTGATAATGTGAACAAAATAACCTAATGATTGATTTCAATTAGTTGTTATAAGGTGTTAAACCAAAATGTACACCTTCTGGTACTAAGTGTAACTTTATGCAGAAAACATTTGATACATACTAATATCCATGATGGTATTAAAGGGTTAAGCTTATTTTGATCCATTTAAATGCACTCAACAGTGTATTGACTAAACCAAGTTTATAGTATTCCTATCAATTATATGGTCCTGTTAGATTTGTGAAATCCAGTCTAATCACAATCCTAGATTGTCACTTAAGACCATTCTTATTACAAGTGATATTGATGTTACACCTGCTTTTAGTAATTTTCATCCTTCTATGTTTTTGGTCTGTAAGAAGATATGTTTTTTGTTTTACTTGTTATTACATGCTACATTGCTTGAATATTTGCTTGAGAAATTTGTATTTATGGATTTATAATTTATCCTCCATCTATAATACTTCAAATGCCAATTTTATTCAGCCTATTTGTTTCTGGTTTCTACATTTAATCATAAATATGTCATCAAGGCAGCTCACAAAATTTCCACTCTGTATGACATTTATGTATGACATAATCAACTTTGCATGTTTATCACATTTTCTAAATCACTCTTGAAATTTATAGTTACATATCAAGTTTCTTTCATAGTGAATTATCTCATTTTGTAATTATTTTCTGTGACAAAGATAACCAGTAATTAGATATTAATTTTCTTTGTGAGCTTGTAAAAACACAGTGAAACTAAATGTGTGCAAATCTCTCTTTGTTTACTAAAATGGTTATAAGTATGCATATTATAAACTTTACATTAATCATTCATAAAGGTGCCATTTAAGATACAGTAATACAATAGTTGTTTTATTAGATAGTGTGGGTGGATGGACTTGGTGTTTCATGGCTCAAAGTTATTAGATAGGATCTGTCAGTAATAAATTTGGTTGCAAGAACATAATTCAAGGAATTTCAAGTACTACACTTAGCTATGACTTTATAATTTTGACCTTCATAGAAACCACATTAGATAACTTTATTACTGCTCAATAAAAATTGTCTAGAATATGGCAGAATTTGCTGTGATATTCGTGAAGGTAATATTTTGCATTATAGTTGGGTAACGTGAAGTGAAAACTATATCACAGTTTTAAATTAGAGGTGTGTGTAATGTTTACATAGTTGCAGTTTAATGGGAAAAATGTTATATATAAAGAAAATAGAGAATATTTCTGAGAATACTAGCTTACTTCCTCAAATATTAAATACCCATTTACAAAGTATAATAGTTTTTAGATTTTAAAGTCAGAGGTTTTTGTATTTACATTTGTCAGTGCTAGCATGGTATGCTACCAACGAAATACTATAATTTGTATATGAAAAATATTTTGGTTTGTGTATGCAATTTTCAGGATAAGATTTACAGTGTTAAAGATTAAAATGATTGGTCAGGAATGAAATATTTGTAAAATTTTAGTTCTTTTTGAAACTTCATTAACTCCACAGATAACTTGTGTTTATACAGCATGTGGTGAATATTTTGCTTTGACAATAATAATCTGTTTTCCCAAATTAATGAGTTATTTAAAATACTAAAAAGAAACTTGAAGCCTATTTATCATTTGATTCACCATTTGTCACTGAGTTATTGTAGTTCAAAAGAGTAAATCTGTAGGATTGTTCTTGTAAAACGTATTTCAGCTGGCACGAGAATTACATCAGTCAAATGAGAAAGAAAATGTGTGTGAGAGAGCAAATTTGGGAACCATTTGTACACAACAATATTCATATAAGCAAACATTTAGAACAACTGCAATGGATAGGTTGTAATTTTTCTGTTTTGCAAACTGTTTTCAAACAGTAAAACAGAAGGGAAAGCAAAAGAAAAATAATTCCTGAAACTATTCTAGATAGACTAACAATTAAGAGTTAAAAGTATTATGTTTATTTATTTCTTATCTCTTTTAATAATTAACTTGTCTTTCATATTACTGTTTGAAATTTTTAATTTCTAACTCCCACATTGATGTCATATTTATTATTAGTGCCTGAAAAGTCCATTTTGGAGGGAAGCATGTAATTAGATAAAGGATTAAAGCATTTACCAAATTATTATTTAGATACTTTACACACAAGTTCCCTATGATGAGCAGAAAGACAACTTGGAACACTGTTCATACAATATGTATTCTATCACTGTAACAAACTTAGTCTATTTCTCTTGATTTGCCCTTGCCCAAGGTTACAGATGAGGAGTTGAATTCTCCCAAAACAGTACAACTTAGTCACAAGTGGTGAACTGATTTGTAGATTAGGCTTCAGATATATTTTTAGTATTCATGCTGATTCCTTTTTTCAGTATCATTGTTACAGTTAAATAACTTGTGATCTGATTGAAACTTTGAATAAAAAATGTACACCATACCACTTCAAAGCATTGTGAGTTAATAATAAAGTTTTATCATGAAGGCAAAAGTGATCCAACAGAACATGAGTGGAATATAGAAAAAAAAGAAGTTCTTAGATTGAGAGAAGTCTTATTCCACCTTAATTTTGTTTTGTGAAACTTCTGTAAGTGACATATTTCATAACTTTTTAGAACCACCTTAAATCATAACTGACAAAAATTAATTTAAACATGTATTTGTAGCTGGGGATTGGGAAGTCCTGAAAGTACCTAAGTTGTAGGAAAGTGCCTTGTTCACATTAAAAGTTCTTGATGTTATATTATTTCTTCCCCATATTATCCATGTTTCTTAGTTATTTACTAACCAACTTGGGATGGAAAAAAAAAAGGTAATACATCTAGTAATATTGGGCTTGTCTTTTGACCATCCACGTAAAGAGGACAGTGTATTAAGGTCTAAACGTTTCTCACTGCTTTATTTTGGTAAAAGTGTTAATACCCATACCAGCCATTGTGAGATACATTATTGGGAATGCTGTTTGTTGTTTTTAAAACTATTTGCAAGTAATTATTTAAAAGGAAAAAACTTTAAGAGATATAAATATTTTACATGTGAAATCATTTGCTGGCAATTTCCATTGAAGTTGACAGCACTAAATGTGACTGGTTAAGCTGATTTATTAAATTTAATAGATCATTTTGAAGTATGCCATAATTGTAAATAAGTATATATATAAAAAAAACCCATCAAAAACTGAATTGTAAATATACGTATAACGTTGAGACTTTTCAAGTTGATATAAAATTATTTATCAGTTGTTGTTTACAGATTCTTAAATTACATGAAATCTAAAATTAACAGTGAATAATTGTTGTACTTCAAAAATCCTTGCATTTTTATTCATTTTTTGCATTCCTTCTACAATTTTTTGTATGCATTAACTTACAAGAAAGCCAGTGTGCTAAATTGTGTCAATTGCTTGTTCATCCGAATTGATTTTAATGTTATTTAAGTGAAATAGCTGTAGTGGGTTTAGGCCACATGCGTCATTCAGAGAAAAGGCGACTTCAAGTTAACGTAATGTGTGACGTATCTGTTATAACACTACGTCATGCATTAACCGTTTAACTAAATATAGTATTGTTCAACCGAGTGTGCGTTGATGGTTGGTTAAATATTGAGAGGATTTATTATGTTTTTAATTCAAGTAACTTTCACTTTAAAGTCCGTGACATCATACATAAATATAATATTGGCACATTTATTATTGTTTCTAAAATACTAGTGTATCAATTTTACCACTTTTAAACACTAAAAAGACGAACCAGAGTTTGGTTAATTCTCCTTGGTATCCTTAAATATCATTTGTTAGGTGATCACATTATTATAGTATAGTTTTACTCATTTACTTATGCAATTAAAATCACTAATAAGGTGAACTTATAAACAGACGTGTCCATTTAACACGTAACATAAATCTAACTTGTGTATGTATACATCTAGATATATTAAAGTTTATAAAAATGCTACAGTTGAAGTAAATATGTAAGAATAATGCTTTGCATGTTTATTCAAAGTAACTGCTTTTGTCGAAGATGGTTTCTTCTATAAATGCTAATAATTTTTAGTGTGACCTCATTCATGGAATCGAAAATAAAAAATGAATGAAAAGATGAACTTTAATAATTCAAGTAAAATAAAAATTTGTTCAAACATGTATTGTTTTAAGTGTTGGCTGGCATAATTTTGTGAAATAATTAGTGATGACGAGAAAACCCACTTGTAGAGAAAAATATATATGTGAACCTGACAATGACCGAAGAAGGTCGAAACGTTGTTCGCTCCTCTTCATAAAAATTTTCTCAACCCAAACCAGCCGTTTTTACGTATAGTATTTTGTGAAATATTTGCTTTTCTTTACTTTGTGTTTCTCTCTTTGAGAATGTCATGAAATAAAAAATATAAATTGGCCATTGCAAGGAGTTTGCAAATGGTTACTTAATTACGTATTTTATTTTCATAGATTATTTATATATATTAAAGGTAGTTAGGGCGCTCGACTCGTCATCTGATGGTCGAGGGTTCGAATCTCCGTCACGCCAAACGTGCTAGCCGTTTCAGCCGTGGGGGCGTTCTAATGTGAAGGTCAGTCCCACTGTAAGTTGGTAAAGGAGTAGCCAAAGAGTTGGTGGTGGGTGGTGATGACTAGCTGCCTTCCCTCTAGTCTTACACTGCTAAATTAGGGACGGCTAGCACAGATAGCCCTCGTATAGCTTTGCGCGAAGTTCGAAAATAAAACAAACGAATTCCAATTTTTTTATTGATCCTTTCGTTGTATCTCAAGTGTTTCCGGTTTTACCGATGCACTTTTCGTGGCAAGTGGAATATGATATATAATATACTTTAAGACTGGAGGTTTATTCTTATTTAAAGGTGCTTTATTGGTTTGTAGTGTAATGAGAAAACAGATGCCCACAACTATTTGATGTTTTATGTCATACAAACAGCAACATTTGATGCAGTTTTGTTTAAACAGTTGTTTGTACAATTTTGTATGATGCTCAGAGTAAAGGGGAACCAAAGTAATTTAAAGCATTCCTATAACAATGGCACTATCCAAATCACTTTATAAATACCGATATTACTGACGCCAAGAAAATAACGTGGTTGAAACTACAGATACCATAAAGAAAAACGATGTGGAAAGTGAATCACACAGTTAAATTTTTATAACATGTTTTGTTTTATCTGTACACGTTTTGGAATTTTTAAATCAAAGTCAGAACGATTTAATAACAGAGAAAAACACGGAATATACAGTTGAAGGTAATATATATAAAATAAATACTAAATTACGAAGAGAAAGGATGAGGAACGGTGAACATTACAATTCGGATGCTTGATTCGTAAGCTGCAGGTCGCGGGACCGAATCCCGTCCCGAACGTACTCGTTCTGGCCCTGGGAGCGTTATAAAATTACGCTCAAACTCACTGTTGGTTTATAAAGCTATCTCTCCTATATCCTGCCATGTTAAAATTAGGGACAGCTAACATAAATAACCCTCGAGTAATTTTGCGCGAAATTCAACAAATAAACATTTTAAGGACCTACATGTTCGTCATGCTGTATCATGTTTTTGGTATGATTGTTAGAGTTAAACAACTTGTAATCTGACTGAAACTTGAATAATAAAAAAGGGAATATTTTGTCATAAATATAAATCTTTAAGTTACTTTGAGAAGACCGGTCTAACCATATGTACATATATATTAAAAATTCCCATCTGAAGTATAATTTCCTTCACCTTGCAGTATTTTTTGTATCTGTAATTAAGCACAAAGCTACACAAAGGGTTAGCTGTACTCTGTCCACAACGGGTATCAAAACCAGTTTATTTTAGCGTTGCGAGTCCGTAGACATGCCGCTGTGCCACGGGGAGAATCGTATCTGTGACCTTAGTATTTGTTATTTTCAAAGTCAGAAACAATTTGATGAATAATACATTGAGTGATGTATATTTGTATTTGTATTTATTCCTTTTGTTGGTTTCATAATTTCAAGGAATGAACACGTAAATTAAGCATTACAAATACGTATTAATATAAATTTTCGTGAGAACATATTTAAGTTTTAACGTTTCGTATGACTATGATATAATACTTATTTATTTTGTACTTTTGGTTACCCGTGGGTAAACGATCAACCGATAGAAAACATATTCATAAAAGTTTCGTTGAGCCATTTTCAGTGTATAGTGTAACAACGTTATTTGTAGGATTTCTAGTTTTTTTGCAGAGGAGTTTATAGATCAATTTTTCCCCCATTTTATAACAAAATTTCTATTTTATTAATGGGGTTTTGAATATGTTTCACTTCAACATGTAACAACCTATATTCTTTTAGGTGTGTGAGTAACGTTACGACATTCCCTCCAAATGACTGTTTTGCATTATACGCAGAGATGCCAACCATTACGATTTTGGTGTATACATTACGACTATACGCTCATACAGACAAATATTACGACTTGCTGCAACTCCCAAATTATTATATAATATATAGGCCTATAAAATAAAGTGATAAATCGTTCCCCCAGGGCTTGAAAGGGGTGAAAAGAAAATTTCTAGTAAGATACAAATAAATTTTCATAATAAATAAAAGACATAGTTCAAATGACTACTTGCGATAATCATGTTTGTGCTTGAAATAATAAAAAATATTTGTATCTCCGACGTCTTCCAATAGTTTGAGTGCGGTGCTTCTCCATACTGGGTACGTGGGGGAATCCATAGTTACGTCATCAGTGCTTGTAAGCCATACAGCGCTTGCGTAGATGGGTATTTCTCGTTTTCGAAGCGGCGTAGAAACACCAATGCGATCGTTCACAAGATGGAAAAAAAAAGAGGCCTCGTTTACCAGATTTTCTTGTTTCTGGCAAATCTAAAAGGAGTAAAACTGTGAATCAAAAATTTAGGGAAAAGTATAGTGCAAAATATCCGGTCATTGCATCAAAAGCCAGTAACAATCATGGGTTTTGTACAGTTTGTTACATCGATTTTTCTGTGGCGCATGGCGGGATAAACGATTGTTCCAGACATACAAAATCGGCATCTCACCAACAAAAGGCTTAGGCGAAGACAAAAATGATGCAAATAACGACACTTATGAGTAAGAATTCAGAATATGAAACCATAAATGCAGAAATTATGTTCACGTCATGGCTCATAATATACCCCTAGCTGTCGCCGATCATGCAGGGCATCTTTTCAGAAAAATGTTCCCAGACTCATATATCGCGAAACAATATGGCTGTGCTGGAACCAAAACTACAGCCATTGTACAAATGTTGGGTTGTGAAGATGACAAAATGATTTCAAGCATACTTACTAACAGTGTTTACAGTTTAGCCACAGATAGATCCACAGACATGGATGACTCAAAACTGTATCCAGCGGTTGTACGAAATCTGTACGTCCTCTGTCTACAATCATAACGCTCAGTCATTTGAAATAGTTGGCATCTCTGTATACGTTAAATATTTCTTTTTCACCAGAGGTGAAACTGAAAAGAGAATGAGATGTAGACCTAATACAATCCTTGATTGGCCGTATCTTGTGAGGCCCAGCATGACCAGGTGGTTAAGGTACTCGACTCGTAATCTGAGGGTCGCGGGTTCGAATCCCTGTCACACCAAACATGTTCGCCCTTTCAGCCGTGGAGGCTTTAATATGTAACGATCAATCCAAGTATTCGTTGGTAAAAGAGTAGCCCAAGTATTGGCGGTGGGTGGTGATGACCAGCTGCCTTTCCTCTAGTCTTACACTGCAAAATTAGGGGTGGCTATCGCAGATAGCCCTTGTGTAGCTTTGCGCGAAATTCAAAACAAACCAAAGAGTATCTTCTGCTGGAGCCAGTAGTTTCGCCTATTTAAGGCGAAACAGCACAGCTTGTGTAAGCGAGCGAAAGGAATGCTATTAGGTTTCTTATAATGGTGATGTGTATACAACATCTATGAGGTTTTGAGTGATGTTAGAATATTTCGCCATATTCATTATTTGATATTATGCAGTGGACCAACTGGTGTTAATAGTTGTGTGTGAATATATATCTATATGTATACATACAGTAAAGAGTAGGGCCAGCCAAAGAATGGTTAAACCTCAACAACACAGATTGGTTTCATTATAACTTGCCCCTCAGTAGCACAGCGGTATGTTTGCGGACTCGCAGTGCTAGAAACCAGGTTTCGATACCCGTGGTGGGCAGAGAACAGTTAGTCCATTGTGTGGCTTTGTGCTTAGTTTTAAATAAACAAACAATTTCACTTCTGATGAAAAATGAATATGTAACACACGCACACCCATTACACTTTCAAAATTTATTTGTTCTTCCAGCAGTTTATTAAACTTATTGTCGAACGTTTTCCTTTTGTCAAGCTTTAAACTAATAATAATTGTGAATACTTACTATCATAATATGGTATATATTATTTGAGATTTTGAGGACTGATATATCATATACAACATATCTATTGATCCATTATTGCAGAAAACCTACAATATGTGTCATTTCATGTGCACTTTTAAAGGTTTCCCCTATTACTATGCTCTGTAAATAGTTCATTGATTCGTTCAAGTGTGTGTGTCTGTGTGTATACACGTGTTTGGTGTGTATATATATATATATATATACCTGTTTATTGGGTTTCATTTATGTGTGGCGTGTTGTTGGTTTAATAAAGCTCTGCAAATAAAGTGTGCTAGAAATAGTTTAATACAGAAAGACTAAATTGGTTACATTCATGTATACCTTATACAGGGTGTTCAGAAAGTCACTGTGCAGTTCTGTATGTTAATAAATATACAAGTACACAGTGACTTTCCGAACACACTGTAGATCCAGTTGCGACTATCATTATTTAAACACACCCACACAAGTAGTTGTTAATTTATACATTTAAAGGAAAATAACTTTTCCATCTTATCTGTAATAATTTTAGGTTTATAACACTTTCTCGTTGTAGTTCCCACTTTCATTTATCAGATATTCTCTATCACATACTCCGCTTTTTGACGTTTTAACGTTAAGTACTTATGTGCAATGTTAAGCGACATTGTAACACTGTGGTCTTTTCGATCACTAAATGTTGAGAACTGTTGGTTTTTATTTATCACTCGTCCATAAATTTATTGATGAAAAATATCGGAGGCTTCAAAGTTGGTTTTGCAAATCTGTAGTTTATTGTCGTTCAGCAGGGTAAAAATAGGTATTTTAATTTAATAGGTACGAGTACAGTCGCACAACTAAGTTTTTTAAAGGGGGGAATTCGCTTTCAACCACCAGTTAGTTGTGCATATTTTAATAATTACCGACAGAGTCACAAAAAGTAAGACCTTGATTTTAAATAGTTCAGATTAAGAATAAATATATGAAACTACTTAAGTATATATTTTTGCTCACATTTAAATGTTTATGGCTACGAAGCGAATTCGACCCCTTTCTACCTCAATACTTTCCCTTCATTGCGCACGTGTAAGAGTAGAGACCAATGTCTGGTACTCAGCCAGAACGATGTAGTATTGCACATAATTGATGTCTCACCACTAAATATTCGGCATTGCTCAAAAACGCATGCGTAATTATAGTGTCTCACCATAGAATGTGTTTCGATGATATATGTATGTAAGTGTTTACAATGAAACAACAGTTAAATGTTTAATGACTCCGAAAATGAAATGTCTATGTAACCTATCCAAGCAGGAATAATTTAGAAGTTTTTGTTGTCATATTAGAAATGTTAATTTTTTTTTTGGGGAGGCACGGACGTAGTTAGATTAATCATAGTAAAACAGTTTTTTTTTTATTACGAGAAACAGAGGCTTCACAATAAAGTAAATAACAGTCGTATTAACAAAATTGGAATTTTCATAAAAGGAACAGTATCTTCAACAGATATAACCAAATTTACAAGACAATAAGTTTCAACTAGTCCTAGCCTTGGTTTAGTGTTGTATAAAATTCTGTTTTCAGAAGTGGGGAAGCCAGTGTCAAAGTTTTCAAGTTAAATCAAGCTGGTGTAGATACTATCATTCATGTAAATTAACTGTTCAGGTTGTTATGTACTTTTTAAGCTGACAAAGTAGTACTTTGTTTAGGATAACAGTGAAGTAACTTTGAGAAGAATTTTAGACACCTTTCACTTAACTGGTCCAGTTTAAAAGTCATTAAAGTTATTATGGTGTTGCATCCATTGTTTGATTTCGCTCAACTGCAAATGAAATGTACACATTTTGTTTTAAATAAACGTAGCATTGATGAACATGCAGATAATTTTTTTATTGTAGACTGCTTGCAAAAACAGTTTACTATCAATATATTTATGTGCATATGTTGTATGTTTTGGATTCTTATGTCCACTTATACAAATAATGTCTTGGATGACAATGAATTTATTTATCTTAAAAATAAATGAAAAATAAAAATAAACGTTATTTCAACTGTAATAGTCTATTTACTTGAAAAACAACTAGTAATTGACTATTTTTCTTAAAATTTGTTCAGTTCTAAATTTTATGTTTGTCTTTGTCACCAGGATATAAATTAAGTAGAATATTTCTTCCTTGTGGAGGTATTTTTGATCTGATGACACATTCAACAATAGTCTGTTACTCTAAATGGAGTACTAATTCCTTGTGAATCAAGAATTATCAGCTGAAGAAGTTTACAATATGTCTTTTTCATTAGCATATTCCATAAAATACAGCATTAAGTTCTTAAGAATTGATGTTGAAAAGTAAGAAATCACCTAGCATAAACTGTAAGATGACATGTAATATAATTTAGATATTTGTTTAAACTTTAGACAACTGAATTATCTGATAAAAGGTTTTCATCAAAAGAAGTTGCAAAGTAAACATTTTTAGTGTAGTAAATAAAGAACTGATTTGAGTAAGTAATGTATTTTAATAAAAAGTTTTAGACAAATGATTTATAAAATTTTATTTTATTTTTGCAATAAATTCTTGAGTTTTCAGATGAATTTGTAACTGCAAAGTCATTTTAAAGCTAGCTACTAAAACTGATTATGTAAGAGACAGAAATTAATAACAACAGAAAAAACAAAATAACAGTAGTGTTTAAATGGCAAACAACAATCTGATATCTGTATGTAAGTGTGTATATGCTACTAGCCAGAATGTTAATTCTGGTTATTGCACTTGGTCTTTAGTTTTATTTTTGTAATTTTCATCTCAGCAGACTTTCCAATTTCACATATTAGAGGTTTGACATGTACATTCCAAGAATTAGTTATGATGATAAATAGAATACTTATATTTGTTATGTGTTACTTTAAGCTACAGTACCAATTATTATCAGCTATAAAATATTAAACATGGTGTTTTGTTTGTATGTGAGTAGAAAAAATTACTGTGTATGCATTAATTTCTGTTTTATAGTTATACACACTAAAGTTTGTAAGCAAGAATACCTACAAAAAATTGTTTGGTTTTCAAAATAATATTTGGAAGTTCAAATAGCATATCATGATTACAAATATATTAAGTTTAAAAATTTAACTGGTTATTGGTTGTTCTCAATATGATCAAAAGTTATATGTATATCAACATAGCTACATTCTGGTTATTACACTTAAATGTAAATTTGATGTTTGATGTTTTAATAAAAACAATTCTAAACATACTTTCATGTCACATTAACACAATAATCTGACATACTTTTATTCATATATTTTGTTTGTCATATTCTACATATACAATGGTTTCAAAACTACTCATATTATAGAAATAATTATTTTTGTAAAAACAGCTCATTTGGGTTGAGAATATTTTTTACGTAAATGAATGAACAACGTTTGACCTTCTTCGGTCATCGTCAGGTTCACAAAGAAAGAGAGAGAGAGATAACTGACCGGAAGCTGACCACATGTTTGAAAGGGGTTGTGTAACTGAGTGTCAGATTGTAGAGGGCGGGCTTAGATGTTTGAATATATAATTTTATATTATTATTTTTATTATTTATTATATTATTTTTTTAATATAGATATAAAGGTGTTCCTTTGTATTGGTTTATTTTGGGCTTAAGTTGTTGTATAAGTAAGGCTTTTTTAATTTTGTGTTTGTTTCTTTATTTAGTATTTGAGTGTTTTCTATGATTATGTTGTGTTTATTTGACTTGCAGTGTTCGAAAACGTGTGAAGGTGACTTTTTATGTTCTTTGAATCTGGTTTCCATTTTTCTACTTGTTTCTCCAACATAGAAGTTGAGGCAGTTATCACATTGTATTTTATAAATAATGTTGGTGTGATAAAAAAAATTTTCTCAACCAAACGAGCCGTTTTTACAAATATATTTCTCTACAAGTGGGTTTTTTGACATCATTGAGAAATAATTATTGTTTTTAGACATTGTCACTAAGCAGACCTATTAGAACTTTCACTCTGTCTACAATGCCATTGGATCTCCTAGTCATACTAGTTGATTTTACTTATGCCGGTAAGAAATCTTGTTCATAAAGCCAGAACAATATCTGATCACAAGATGTGTGCTTATCATGAAATGGGTGACACTAAAAAAAATGATAAAAAAACACTTTTTATTTAACTGAAAGAATAATTTAGAAACTGTTGGCATACACAAAATGTGATGAAAAATGATTTATTTATGATATTCATACCACAACAGTGGCCAGAATATTTAATAGTGAATATAACCCCTAGGGTTTAAGAAAATATTTGTATTAACTGTAGTCATGTTTAGTGGTTCCAGCCAAATTAGAAAACAAGGTTGTACTGTGACTATGTATAAATATTGGCCAAACTGAGGTTAGTGCCAAAGCTTCTGTAAATGTTGTAGCTACTGTTTGTTATGTTTCTGAATAGGTTTAACCTCTTTTTTATATTATGCACAAAATAACTGTGTTATAGATAAAGATAAATAATTAGTCAGAAATTAATAAAATTACACTGCACAACAAAACTTTTGAAAAGTTTTGCTTCCTGAAAAGTTTTTGTTGATTGTGACAGGTATGCACAAATATAGTTTTGGTTTTGCTTCATCATGTAGGAAATCTGAGAAATAGACAGTTAACTGTTTACCTGCAATAACGTATTTAATTGCATTTATGTTTCTAATACGCTGTTAAGTTCAACATAATTGTTTTGCTCCTGATTTTCATTTGTATTCAATGTCCAGTGCATCACGTCGCAGTGTCCAACAGTAATCAGCAAGCATTGATGGATTCCAGTTGCCCTGATATCATTTTTCCATTGTAGCAAAACTGAAGATTTCGATGAAACTGTACGTGATTGGCAAATTTTGATATTATTTTCGTGATCAGCAGCTAAAAATCTATAAGGAACACACAACAGTGTTCAAGAAACGAAAATTTTGTTGTGCAGTGTTGTTATTATTTTTGAGTAAGTGGAACAGAGAGTGAACAATGGGTAGTTACTATGTGGGCACGTAACATTCTGTGGATGAATTTGGATTAAGGATTGTGACTGGTTTCAACATTCTAAAGTATACTGAAATTTATTGGTATGCTATACAATAATCAGAAAAGGGTGAATGAAGTAAAATTCAATTTGGTACAATGCATGCAATTTAATGTAATGAAATGAATTTGTGTTTAAAGACAATTTTTTATTAATCCTTTATTTGATGTATTAATTTCAAACCCTCTTTTTTTTTTTTTTTTTTCCAGTCACTACAGATCAGTAACACAGCTAATGTTACAAACATTTATTTCATAATCGGTAGGTTAACTATGTGTGTTACTAGGCTTTTAAGATATTAATCAACTTAACATCTATCACTTTTATGTGTAGTTTAAGTTACCATATTTCTATATCTATTCAGTATGTTTATATATGAGAGCCCTTGTAGTTTTCTAAGCCTTGGTGTCATGACTAATAAGCCTCTTAAGCATTTTGCACAATTACCATGTGCAATGCATCCCAATGGTTCAACAGTATGTTTGAAAGCTAATAGCACTAAACATCGCATGATGTGTTTTTCTAACTATTGGACTGAATTATACTGAAGAATAAACGTGAGCTTCATCTACTACACTTACATACCAAATAAACAGCCAAGGAGAGAAGTAGAGAGTGTACGTGGTTCTCCCAGGTCACTTGACTGAAATGATGGGTTTTGAAGTCTGTAGGTGCAGCACAGATAATCCAATGTGTAGCTTCATGCTTAATAATAAGCAAAGTTTATATAGCTTCTTTATTTAAATTCAGATGTGATATGCTTGTTTGAAGTCAGCATTCAAAATTACTTTCAATGTCACATTGGTGAAGTAAAACAATTTATGATAGTTATTTGAAGACAATATTACAAGTTAATAATGACTGTTTACTGGACTTTAATTTGGACTGTTTGATTAATATAGTGACAACAATAAAATCAGCATCTCAATCACTGCTCTCTCTCTTATTATGTCCCCTGCTGGTACAATGCAAATATCAGGGGTTTGATTCCCCTTGGTAGACTCAGCAGATAGCCCAATGTAGCTTTGCTATAACACACACACACACACACACACACACACACACACACACTCCTATTACAGCTGATCCTATGAGAACAAATGTTGAGCAAAGAACCTCTTTGACATTGATTGATACGTTGTTATACTTCTCTACTTACCCCTTGTAAGTTGGTAAATTTATAATCATTTTTCATAGCTGGTGCAATAAAGTTTCACAATTCAAGGGAACAATGTGCTGAAGTACAGCTTCTTTTAGACAGTTAACTTCTAAATATTCATAAATTAAACAACATTAACTTTTCATTTCATTTTTGCGTGCATTTTCTAGTCGTACTTGATGATATTACTCATGCTTAATTAAGAACTTTTGTGGCTTCCTCACTGGAATAACATTACTAAAGAAATATTTAATAGTTGTTTGACTCATCAAAATATTACAACATTATTATCAAAAATATGAGAATTTCTACAGTTACCTTACTGGAATAAATTTAGTAACAAAGTAATATCTCGTTTTAATAGTTGTTTAACTCATCAAAACACTACAACACATTTGATTATAATGAAAATATACATTACTGTGAAAAACCTGATTAGTATTAGAGTGTATTTCGTTAAGTTTAGTGTGTTTTTTTCAGGAGTGAATGACTAAGTTTGTTTGTATTTTTAAAAAACAATTCTGAAGAAATTAAAATCATCTTTCAACATTATGAGGGTTAATCAACGAAACATCTTTCCTATATGCTTGTGAACAGAATTTGAAGCATATGTGTGTATACAGTAGTGGTTCATGATAGGGGCATGGTGGTATGTTTGTGAACTTCTGATACTAGAATCTGTGTTTTGATACCAGTTGTGGGCAGAACATAATATTTCATTGCATAGCTTTGTGCTTAACTACAAAAAAACAATAGGGATTGCAAGGAATTGCCACAAAACCCTAATAGAACATTCTGGCAAAAAGTACCTCAAACAATAAAGATACAGTTCAAACAAAACTTTAAAATCTTTAGTGTTGATTGCTAAGACTGTACACACACATCAAAAATTTACAAATAGATGCATGTTAGATTTAAAAGGAAAAGAAAATTCATTCAAAGCAGTTTATTTGTGATTGTTATTATTATTCTCTTGCCAGTTTATAACAAAAACAGCTTAGTATATTGTACACTAACCTTTTATAGAATACTAAATAAGGCACTGTGAAGGCTGTAGAGATATTGAAAAGGTATTTGCTTCTATATTTTACATAAATAATCATAGTATAAACATTGCTATTATTACCTCTTGATGTTAGCTTTCTTACAAATATATGTTGTTTCTATAAAAAGCTTAAGTACAAAGTGAAACAGGGATTACCAGATTACTGTAACGTGTAGATACTCGATGCTTTGTACACTGTACAATAGTTGTCTTTATACAGAGCCAACACTACATTAGGTATGAAGTGGAGGGTGAAAAAAAATCACAATATTAAATTTTATCACACACATGTAGAATAATTACTTTAATTTCCCCTTGGTGGACACAGTAGATAGCCTGGTGTAGCTTTGCTGTAAGAAAACACACACACATGCTTTTCATGTGTCAGTGATGACGAGAAACCCACTTGTTGAGAAATTTATATGCAAAAGGGGTTCTGTGTTAGTATAGACTTTGACCTTGTTGTCTATGTAATTTGTCATTTTATGTGTGTTTAGTTGGGGTTCTGTGTTAGTATAGACATGTATTTATCAGTTACTGTGCATCGTATGTTGATAATGTAATTACACAAACTATAAATTTCACTGTATTATTGCACAAATCTTCATGAACGTCTCCAACTGCAGCTTAATATTTTACATCTTGAACTAATGCAATCAAATAGTCAACAGCTACAGTGTATCATCATTAACTGTATCAGCTGGTTACTAGCAGTGTTTATTATAAAATTAGCTACAATATCAAATAATCCTTTGCCCATAGTTAGGCATAAAAAAGCCACCAAACAAGATAAATTTAAAAAATTGGGAATCTAGAAACCTGCAAATGGGGATTATAAAAAAGTAAGGAAATGAAGTTGAAGATACTGTAGACATTATTTACTTAAAGCCACAAATCTCTACTTTGACTCTACCAAGTTTTGTTTCAGTTAACAATTTGAAGTCAAAATTGGGGTTTGTAGTTTAAGCATATAATGTCTGCAATGTCTCCAACCTTGTTTCATTACTTTATGATCCCTGTTTAAGGGTTTTTATATACCCAGTTTTAATTTATTTTTAATATGCACAGTGAGTCATACCCAACACTGATTGTACAAGGGAAAAAAATGGCTTGTATGATACAAGACTGAAAATAAATTTCACTAAAATTTCTTTCCTACTTGTTACAAAATGTATGTTAACCAAACTAAATGGAAAGTTTAATTTTCTCTTTAAACATTATCTTGTGCAAATCTTGTGATGTATTATAAGCCATGATCAGGTGCTTTAAGATGGATGATTGTATAAGCAAGCATTTTCATTAATATTGTTCCATTTGGTGAATTAAGTGGCCTATTTTATGAAATTTTCTAGATTTTTAGAAACATTTAGTCAGCTAGTATTATAACTTTTGACACAAAATTGAATAGAGATTATATTCATGAGTAGAGATTGATAGTTTCATTATGTTATCTTTTAAATGTATTTTCATACAAATGTTGAAACCTAAATTTTAGTTAGTTCAGGTTTAATAAGAAGCTACATATAGGTGAAAGAATGCATACACAGAAACTCGTAAAATAATTATGCATGCCTCTCCCCTTTTGTTTTCTGAATTAAGAAGTGTGTAGAAGTTTGAATGTGTTATCTTGAGAAGAATGTAAAACAAACAGTTAAATTAGAAAATTTGAAAGGCACTATAGTTTGATCTAAAATTATAATCATACTATTAATATCCATAATATCATGACCAACATAAGAGCTATTAGATATGTGATGAATAACTTGTAATGACAGCTCTTAATATAAATTTAAATATGATATTCAAGATTATTGTATGTTTTCTATCTCATTAGCATATGAACTTTTTCAGAATTTCTGTATGTGTTGAGCATATGTTGTTAGTACAAAAATGCAGTCACTAATTTCCTCTTGTCCTAATTACTTAAAGAACTAGGTCATTCAGCTATGGTATCACAAATCTTTCCTCACAGATAAAATTATTTTAACATATTGCAAAATGATCTTTCCACTGGAGGCTCAAGTGAAGCACAATTGTAACAGCATTCTCTACCCTTTGTTTTGTAATGAGAATGACACTGTTGATATATATAATACCATGTTTTTGTAATATGGAACAAGATAACTGAGGACAGGATGATTTTGGAGGTTGAAATGTATATTAATCTGCTTTAAACATACTCTGGTAAAAATGTCAAAATATACTTGACCTTAAAAGCTTTAAATGTTACTTATGAATGTTAAAAAAAGGTTGTTTTATAGTGTGATGCATTGTATTGTCTTTGCTTCAAACTCAGTCGAGGTAGGAGAATTTGGTTGTTGTTTTTCTGCAAGACATTTGATGTTGAATTTTCAGTCCTTCCAATGCTCCAACTCAATTATTTGCAGAAAAATTGGTGAATTTTAGAAGAATGTGTATATGGACTTTGAAAATATAAAGAAAAAGTTTACTGAATTGCTTTCTTAAGATTAACCCTCATTATACAATTAAGAACATTACTAAAATGTAAGGGTTACCTTTTGAAATTCTCAAGTTATTGGGCTTCTTTGTGTCTTTTAAGTATGATTTCCTTGGGCTAATACTACAGTTTACTTGTGGCTTAATATTACAGGTTATTTCATTCACTTTGAATTGAGGACCAGTGTGTTTAAATAACTTATACTTTTGATTCATGTATTATGGTAAAATAAAAAAATAATTATACACAGAGTTATTTTATACAAAAATGGGCGATGGTGAGATGTTCTCCATGTTTTACATAGTTGTAGTTATACATAACCACACATTTGTTATTTTTATAAGAAATTATGCATATGAATACACATTTCTTTGAAGTTTGTATCATATACACTGCATAATAAAACACCTTTAGAACCTCTTATACATTTCTTAATACTAGAAACACATTTCTTTCTTTCATAGAGACCAGTAATATATTAAAAAATATTAGTTTCATTAGAATATTTCATATACTTCATACAGTATGTAACTTTTGCTTTTTCCAAATTATGAAAGAACTTTAAAATATCCTGTATATGAATTAAGATGAAATTCATCTGTGAATAAATAATCAGGAATTCAAATGTTACATTCCCATATTCCTGAGGAATTTAACTTTGTTTGAAGAATTTCATCTTTTTAGTTGGCTTTCCCAATTGAGAATGAACAACCTATCTGTATTTAGTGTTAAATGTAATCTGATAACTTTATTTTTTGTTTAAATTCAGTTTTTATTTGATTCTTTAAAGTTGCACCAATGTACTCTTACGATTTACTGATTTCTTAACATGCATCAGATAATAAGACCTATGAGTGAGAGCAGATTCATTTAGAAAATAAGGAGCATATTCTGTACTTAACACTTTGACTGTGTTTTTTATTCTGTGTGTTGTAAAAAAATAATGCAACTAGAGAAAATTAAAAAAATTAAGATTTATTATATCTAAGTGAAATAAAAATGCATTTTACGTACTTGCGCACACAAAAAGACCATCACTTCTGCCATACCTGATTATATTCACAACTTTCTCTCTCTTGTGATAGACGTACTTCAAGCTAGACATGTTAATCTTAAAGTATATCTTTACTCAAAGTACTCTAACTGGATCTCTAAACTAAGAAAGTGTTCTTGAATTTAATAGATAAACTGGGTTTAGTTGATATTGTCACCTTGAGACTTTTGTTTTTTTTCAGCATTGAGGCATGACATACAGACAGTGTTGATGTGACAAGCAAAGGACATTCCAGTTGCTAATACTTTCAACAAAAAGACTTTGTTACTGCAGTATCTCTTTTGCCAGAAAAGACTTTATCTGCTATAAGAGAACAAAGAAACTAGACCAAAAAAACCTCACTGACTTTTCAGACTACATGGTTATGCTAATACTGCATAAAATTAAAATTAAAAATATTAGAGATGTCTACATAACTAAAAACAAGTAGAGAACTGATACGCTTGCACATCACACTTTTCCTCCTTATGTTTCAGACTTGTCCTCATCAATTAACTTTGAGACCAGTAGTCTTTAAACATGTGAAATAATCAAACAGCATGTTAACTTTCCTCAAATGACACAACCCTTTAACAGTGAACTGCCACACATTATAATACTGGATAAAACATGTTAATAAATAATTTAAAATGCAAAATTATACATTGTATCATAATAAAACCCTTTCACATTAATACTTAAATAACCAAATACTTAATAACAAATCTTTAATTATATTAAAAGTTAACTGAATTTACAATAAACTAGTACATTAAAACAACTTATCAATCAATAAAAAAATTCATAAAAATACAAAAAAGATAATCTTTTAACACAGATCATACCAGCAGATATTTTAACACGGAAAAAAACCAGTGCACAAATACATTCGAGCAATGTATTTCAAGGAAAGATATGACTAAAATGCATTGATACACTTTTCATTTTAAGAGCGGATTAACTAAGAAGTAACCACAAGAAAAAATGAAAAGTGGAAGAAAACTCTTTAAGAACAACAAAAACATAATTGAAAATTTAACCTTTAACAAAGGTCCCCTATTTTAGAATAGAGGAACCCTAATACAATTACTTTAATAAAGAAAATGTCAATTCACTTTTACTGAGGAAAATAATTTTCTGGTTCTACTTTTTTCTTTTATTTTAAAAAGTGTATGCAGTCAAATAAAGTAAAACAAATTAATAAAATTCAAAATATCAATGTTAAAATCATGAGAAACATTTAAATTTTAAAACTATGTTGTAAGACATAAATATTTTTTTCTTTATTAAAAAAAAGTAAATACCAGAAATACAAGATTATGTAACTAAAATACACTTGAACCATTTCCTCGTTGGCATTATAATGAAAAGACAATGAAAACTTTGTACACCTTTTATCAGTGAATATACTGAGTAACAGTTTTGGTTGTATACTCTTTCACACATGGTTACATGTGTAAAAAACCAAGGGTTCTATAACTTACAAAAACAAGCTACACACATACAAAAAAAAAATGTGAGGCTCCAACTTCTTGAATACCCATGGTAGGTAGAGCACAGATAGTTTTTTATGTAGCTTTGTGCATAATAACAAATACATTCATGTAGTAGAAATCAGAGAGCACTTTAGTTTAAAATATGCAAAATAAATTACAATATCTTAGATATAACAGAAATACACACTCACTTAAAACTGGGGCCAAGACTTCATGCTGCTTACCTTAAATCTTACAAGAGAGCTTCCAGTATCACATTTGTATTATGATTGGTGATTATGGACATCTTAATGGCTGCTTATTTCTTTATGAACTTTTAATTAGCTATGAATAGCCTGATTTGTAAGTACAAGGTCTCCTCTTATCTCAAAAGAGGAGTTGCCTTTTGTCTTAACTGATTTTTACAGTTGTTGAGAGCCCAGGCATCCAACTACTTGGGTGTCGTATTGTAACAACAGCACTTGAGCACTGGAACCTGATCTATTGTAATCTGATTCTTGATCATCTTGAATATATTGATTGAGAGTTCTTTGTTTGGCCTCTTCTGGGATTTCTCTGTCAGCTTCACCAGTAATGCATCAGATGCATGAGTATATGTCCTACACATTCTTCAGGCATGTCCAGCTCTCAAGCTCCATTAACTGTGGAATCTGTTGGACAAGCTGTTTAACTTGTCTACACCATATTAATCTTCTTTTTGTTGTGGGAATTGATGTTATGCTGGAGTTAGTTGCATCTCTATCTTCATAGAATTTGGATGCCCCTAAATGCACCTTATGCAAAAAGCTGTTATTTGGATTGAGGCTGTAGTGATTTCATGGAAAAGTGGGAAACTTTTTACTTTTATTCTCTTGGTACTGCTGCACTTTGCAACAAAACAAGATAAAACACCCTGCTAATAATTTTTTTTGGCTTCATCAACAATGGTATCAGCCACTAACACTGGGACTCTTGGAAGCTAAACTTCTCTTTTTGAGATGGATTTGAGCTTAATGATCTGATGCTGGAGGCATCCTAGAAGCATTTGGGCTTTCATCAGTTTTTACAGGCAGTTCAACCATAGGAAACATCAATAACAATCCATTGACCAATTTGGTGAACTCTCCCATGACATTCACTTTAGCAGGTAACACAGTTTTTATCTGTATGCCCACTAATCGTAAATGTCAATTGAACACCATCCATTTTTTGGAAGAATAAATACTCCTCACTATAGAGGAAATCTTTAGCATCCTCAAGCAGCTGTGTGGCTTCAATATTTAATGAGGAACTTGTACTTTTGGTAAACAATTGAGTAATAATTCTGCAGTACAGTATATACATTGTACCTCAATATCACTCATTTTAATGAAAAGCATTTCAACCCATTATTGTGAATGTCAGTGATCATTCTAACTGTCAATAATGGAGTAGTAGTCACTGAATATAGTCCATACATTTCTTTAGATGCCACTGTGTGGTAGATCAGAAAGTAAGGAGTGTTTCTTCTTTCCAATTATTATTTATTCTACTTAATCACTGTCTTAAGTTTAATCAAGAAGTAACTTCACCATGCAGTACATACTTTGTACTTTCCAACACTATTTAATGTAAGCTTTTACCTACCTGACCATGTTAGAGCACTGATGAATAATCTCACCGATATCAATCAGGCAGCAGATGCTGGCATTTTACATGTTTGAGGAAAATGGCAGTCACTTTCACTTTCAGTGATTCCTCATCTTGTTGGTCACAGACTGCCAAATAAGTTTCTATAGTTTCTTTCTGCCTTGTCAGGTAGGTTGGAATGACTTGACATTATGTCATGTCTTCTGATTCATTGATTTTTCCCTCCAAACCCTTGGTCAGGCCAATATATCAAAGATTTGTCTGTAATGTATAGATGCAGCTTATTGGCATATTCCATTTACTTTTGTGCTATTCGTGTCTTCTGTAGTTTGTTGAAGTATCGTTTATGGAACAACCCAGCTGAGTCAAAGCTGCTTCCATGCTGCAGGCACATACTACAACCACACCCAGATGCCACATTGAACACATTCGTGCACTGCCCAATTATAGTATGTCTGTTGGCATTCTTTTTTACTGAGTTGTTGAACGAGTATGTGTGTTAACGTAGGCATCCATCTTCTACTATATCTTATGCATTCACTATGGCTGAAATGGCTATGGTTTCAACTTCCACATGGCGTCCAGTGTTAGTACCTTCCTGAAATGAACAGGGTCTGTCTGTGTAGCAAAGGTAGTCCATTTGTTTTTTCGTGTCGTAGACCAGAACAATGAATTGTGGCAAAATCATGTCTTTTTCAATGTTGCTATTCAAATATGCTATTAGGATTTTGAAAGTATACTAACTTAATCACTTTAGCAAAGTATGATCCACTTGAATGGTGGACTTTCTATCATATAGGTAATGGGAATAGTGTGAAATATTTCCGTTATTTAAAGAATTGTAGAAAGTGTGAATTTGAGTAAAGTGTAATCCTAATTATACTTAGTCTCTGTCATTGTTTGCGACGTGTTTTAGCACTACTAATTTGCGTTAATTGTTTTCCCTGTATTAATAATAGCACTCTCTACGCCTCATGTTTAATACATTTCATCTGATTTATCTTTCAACAGCTTTTGAATGTCGTTTGTAGTCTAATAAAATAATTCTTAGTGCATTAATTACTATATTAGGCCCGGCTGTTAGGGCATTCGACTCGTAATTTGAGGGTCACGAGTTCGGATCTCTGCCACACAAAACATGTTCGCCCTTTCAATCGTGGGAACGTTATAATCTAAGTCAATCCCACTATTCATTGGTAAAAGAGTAGTCCAAGAGTTAGCGGTGGATGGTGGCGACTAGCTGCTTTCCATCAAGACTTACACTGCTAAATTAGGGACGGCTAGTGCAGATAGCTCTCGTCTAGCTTTGCGCGAAATCCAAAACAAACAAAAAGTATAAATATTTTGGCCGTTGCATCTGAAGTAGACTTGTGTTTTGATTTTATGCTGTCATAATTGTTGAAGAAAAAATTGACGTTTTTTTGGTAGATTGGACAAGTATAAAACCATGAATTTATCAAAATCTATAGTTGAGATACACAGTTATGAATTAATCTTATAATTGCCATAAGTGTCATACGCAGTTTATAAGTGAACTGACGAAATAGAGGCCCTTGTAAGTTTTTAACTAATTTGTTTTTAAATAGTAATTGTCTTAATAATCTGTTTGTTTTTTCTTTAGTTTATATCGCATTTTGTAACATAAATAGTTATTTTTATCATTATATTACGATTAAGTAGTACAGTACTAATTCCAGGTGTAGTAATATAAATCCTAAAAGATAATGAAACAATGTAAAATAACAGTGACAACAATCAAAGCTCACTGTCCTCCATGAATTAAAAATAATAGTTTACACTCTTAAAAGCCAAATTTTGTATAATTTGTCAAAATGGATGAGCAAGCTCTTTCAAAAAATATATTTATGACTTATTCTATAATCACTGTATGAGGATATAGTTACTTAAAGTGTCGATTAATAAAATTTAAAACCTCTGAAGTATTTTTAAATTTATTGGCAAGATTAAAGCTGTTAATATATGATGGGGATTTGAAGTCGACAAAATGGATTGTATGTATACTTATGTCTAAAACTTATTATTTTATGGATATATGTTTAATATAAATGCAAGTTAATATGGTTTTATGCGGCGTAGAATATGTGTAATACAGAAGTGTTTTTTTTTTTTTTTTTTTTTGCGACTCGCATGTATGTCTTTATGTTGTCAAATTTTGTACATGTATATTCGCTGGTAGAGTTCTTTTCAAAAGTGGACTTTTCTTCTTCAGGCGCAATTGTTTTGTGTTAAGACCTACTTCTTGAACCTGTGACATCATGAATATATTAATTACTATTTATTATGAAGAACTGTACACAGAAGTACTTTTTGATTTTCACATGTGAATTGTAATATATTTTAGTTTAAAAGTTACAACAACGTTTTGGGACAAAATAGAATCTATTGGTTCATATAAGCTTCCCATCGTCTAAACTAAATTAAAATATTTTTTAAAGCATTAAAGCGAGGCATTATCATTAATATGTAAACAACAGTTATCTCGTTTTATATTATTATATGTTTAAATCACAGATTATGTATTCATTAATTAGTATGTACTTATTCGATATTCGAAGATATTTGGGGGTTAAAAGTAATCGTGACTGTAGCGCCACTGTGGAAAATGTTGTGAGATCACGTAGTCTTTCCTGGCTACTTACAGCCTTCGCAATTGTGGAGGAAGGTTATTGGTTTGGCCTGGTGATTTATAATATGGTGTCAGGAATTCATGATTTAAAGACGTGACATAATGGTTCAGAAAATATTATCGTTACTCATCGAAAATTATTTTTAATATGCGTATCATGATATCTTATCTACTATCAGAAGTAATGTTTGGTACATGCGTGAATATAAGGGTTAAAATCTGAGGATCATTGGAATAACACGAGAACCAAGTTGTGACCTGTTTTGATATGGAATGGCTGACTATGTCAGAGTGGTTAGTTGAGAAAAGTGAAAAACAAAAATGTCGTTGATAATCGTAGACAAGATCGAAATTAAAAATTGAGTGAGAGGTGAGGGAAACATTCATACTTGGACAAAAGTCGTAATGAAATGTTTTCATATTTGATTATTTAATATATAAATATTTTACGATAGTTAAACTAACGTTAAATTGATTTTTAATCGTCTGATCTGAGGTTGTTCCGGTGTTATTAACGTATCTTTACTATTTTACTAAGTGACTGTTTGTGATAGTACTGTTAAAATGGGGTAATAAAACATTTTTCAATTAGTTATATGACATTAGATTTATTTGTTAGTCCAGTAAGAATATAAACTAACAGTAGTATAAAATGTGATGTACAGTAAAAAGTAAGACATGTTAATAATTAACCACGTTTAATTTTTTAAAATAAAATACAGATTTGGCTGTATGCTTTCAAATAATCATTTTTCTTTTATTTAGAACCACAATGTTACTGTAACAGTGAAGTTTACCAGATGTGAAAGCCAGTGTCCTGTATTATTGAAAATATTTTTGAAAAACAAATGTATTATTTACCACATACATTTTTGAAGTTGAATTTGTAAACTAACTTAAGTTTACAAAAGCAAAACAAAAACATTTGATCTGTTAGAGCAGTTTTTATTTTTGCACTATTAAAACTGATTGTTAACTTTTAGGCCAGCTACAACCAATAGCAATCTATTTCATTGGCCAGTCACCTGTTAGAAAAGTGTTGTTGTTTTTTTTTTCAAATTTTCTAACTTGCACCCTCTTAACTTACTTTCTTCACTATATAACACAAAGAAATTTGAGACCTTTGTCCTATCAATCTCCAGTATAATTTAGTAAATTTCAATAAGATTTTACATTAGTTGGATATATAATAAACCTACAAGAAATTGTACTGTATTGTAAAAATTAGGATACAACTAATGCTTAAGGTGATATACTCAACTAACTGGTATAATTGACCTATATAAACTGAAAAATATGTACACAGTTTTCACTTCCCATTCTGCTTATGTCATTTTGTAGATTCCTACGTTGATAAGTTTTAAAAGTCACAGAAGTCCTGGTAAGTTATATAAAAATAAATCATCTTTCTTTCTCATTCTTTCACAGTTTTTAGCCTGTCTTAGTGTTCTCTTTACATTCAATTTTTAAGTTGTGTTGTATTCCACATTTAAAATGTTTTTGAAACATTTTCTGTCCCTAATCTACTGTTTTAATATGGGAAAATTAATCACACCCCCAAGTCATGTATATAAGGATAGTTATGATCTTAATGTTTTAAAAGTTTTGTTTTCACTGTTCATTAATTTCAAGAGTCATTACTTCAGTTTACTGAACATGCTCACATATTCAGATATTTAATATTTTTTAAAGGCTTCATGTGAAAACTATGTTGAGTTTTTTTTAAAGTTTTGTATTTACTACACTTGTATAATTATGGCTATATAGATGAGATTTTCAGTATGGAATTGTTTGTCTGCAAAGTGACATATGTGTAAGGGATTAAGTCACTAATCTTTTGGAGGTTGTTGGCTTATACTTGAATAGTATATTTATGTGTACAGGAGGTCAGAAGCTAAGGTCATAGTTAAGTTATACATAGGATTATCAGTTAACATGTTCTTAAAATAAAACTAGACTGTTCCTTATGTTTAAAAGGCCAAAGTCACAAATTGTTGATATTACATGTGCTGTATATAGTGTACACTTATCTTCAAGCACCAAGAAGTATGTTATTTATATTTTACAATATTTTCAAATAAAGTTGTAAGTGTAGTGTGCAATCTAAATTATGGCACAAGTAGAATTTTGAAGTTGTACTTTTTATGTAGTAATGAAAAACTGGTAAAAAATACTCAGTCTTATAAAAATGTAATATCATACAGACTTGGTATCAGTATATAACTTTTCAACAGAGTAAGATGTATTCTAGTAACTGACATATGTTAACAGACTGATATACATTTCAAGTGAAACTTTGTTGTATATTTGGCCAATGAGAAGAGCCTCTGGTATTGAGCTAAAAGTTTTGCCGGAAGTGCTGTTCAGCTTACAAGGTGTGAAGTTATTATGCTGTTGTATTCTTCTTGCTGGTAAATCTATATAATGGGATCAGTGAAAATCAAATGCAAAAATAATCACTTTTTGATGATGTAATGTCACACAACTATATGTCACTTGGAAGACATTGTTTTAAGTAGGTTTTGACACATTAATATTTACTTGTTAGGTAATCCCTAATGGGTTTTCAACTACTCTGAAAAATATTATTGTCTTAACTCTCTATCAGCTTAGTTTTATCCATAACATAGTTAATACAAAAATTCATATATTAGAAATTAGATATAATTTAATGCAATAAATTTTAACAAAGTATTAACTGAAAACTAAATTGTGTGTATCTAATGATGAACAAAATGAATGAAAATTTATTAGACATAATTTTTAATGTTACCTCATTTTAGAAAAGGATTATTATTAATAATGAATGTTATAAAAAATTTTAAATTTATATCCTAGTCTTATTGTTTTACTGGGAGAAAAACCAGGAAGGCAAACCTATATGTCACATCCTTTTAGTGCAAACTATCTTTAAAAAATTATATCTTTATCACATTTTCTTTTGAATTATTTGTGACCAATAAAGATAGATTTTAATGTAACTGCTTACAACACTAGCTCTGATTATAGGTTTTTAGTTATTTTGTCAGTTTCTTAATTTGCTATTGCTGAGGTTACCTCAACAAGTGAAAGGATTTGTATTAACTGACATAGAGGTTAATGAGAAGACCAGATAATAATAGTTATAGGATATTGTATTTTTTGTATATTGTTATTTTGTGTTCTACATTGCATATTTAAAATAAATGGGAATTAGGTAGAATACTAACATGAGCTTTAAAATATCGATTTTAACTTTTACTAAAATTTTGAAAGCAGAAAATACAAGCTGTATACGTAAGTGTTAAATTTCTTGTTTATTAATTTATTCTTATAAAAGTAGCTAAAATGTACCCTTGTTACAGTGTATAGGGAAATTTTAATGGAAAAACTTGAATGAAAAATTTTTTATTGAGCTCATTTTGTGAGTGTATGTTGTAATTCAATACTTTGTTTACTGTGACTTGTGCTATACTGTTTCTGGGTGCTTATTGATTTGTTGCACTAGTTTGAACAGGATTCGTAGAGGACTAGATTTTTGGATGGTTAATTTACTGTTATAATCTGCATTCATTCTAGAAAATAAAAATGTAATTTTGATTTTATCATATGTTTGAACTGTTGCACTTAGTGTATTGTTTTTGTGTACATTGGGAATTTTGTTATGTTAACAGTTTTATGTAAGAACATGATTGAGCACGAGAAAGTAGTAAATGTACTTAGGTCTATAGCTGCCTTTTTATCACATGTATGGGAATGTTTTGTACATGTACTAATTTATATTTCACTTTAGTACTTGTAGGTAAATTATTGGGTTTTTTTAGGGTATTATGGAAGCAGCAAAACAAGTTTGTTTTTGCTTATCATGTTTTCAGAGTAACAGGATCTTAATACTTTATAATGTTTTTTGTTGTTTAAATCGTATTATGGGCTATCTTATGCACTACATTAAGTATGTAATATCTGTTTGGAAACAAATTAGGTATATATAACATTTATTAATTGTATACCTTTGTTACATGTTGTTCTTAATTTTTTTATCATAGCTTTTAAAGTTCTCATTTTGAGTGGTAATGGATATCCTTTGTGGCCAGTGGGCTTTAATGCCAACTTTGTAAACGTACTTTCTTGTACATAAGCATCAAATGGATTTGTTTTAAAAACTGATTATTTAGTTTTGTTATTTAGAAGCATAACATTTTGTTTTTGCCAAATCTAACTAATAAAACTTTTGGAACTTTTTTTTTTCTTGCAGGAAAATTTTTGAAGGACTGTTTTGTGCTGAATTCGTTTACGTGATGTTATTTAATACAGGATTTTTGTTCTTTGCCATGGAGACCACGTGAGCATCTTACTTAGATATGGAATCTGCTTTATAGCTGTTTTAAGAAGAGATAGAAAGGTGTTTATTCAGAACACCAAACTCATTTATTTGTCATAGTTGTAAATGCATTTAGCTGCTTCAGCAAGGCTTGAGTTTGAGAGGACCGACATCAGAGTCCTGAAGGCTGTTCCATTTGCTGGAGATGGCCAAAAAGTGTGATGTGCCTCGAACCTTTAATATTGCTGTTGTAGGGCTTTCAGGTACAGAGAAAGAGAAAGGAAGCACAGGAGTAGGAAAGTCATGTCTGTGTAACCGTTTTGTTCGACACCTAGCTGATGATTATTATGTGGACCATATATCAGTGTTGAGTCAGACAGATTTCAGTGGACGTGTAGTAAACAATGATCACTTTTTGTACTGGGGCGAAGTAACTAAAATATCTGATGAAGGAGTAGACTTTCATTTCAATGTAGTTGAGCAAACAGAATTCATTGATGATTCATCATTTCAACCGTTCAAGAGTGGTAAAACTGATCCATATTATAAAAGATGTAGTATCACAAAACTCACATCTGCTGAGAAGCTGATGTACATCTGTAAAAACCAACTGGGTAAGTGTAAACAAAGAATTTTTGCATGTAACTACTTGTTTTTCTGTTGAACTTCATCTGTATTTCAGTGTATAAATGGGTAGAAGGACAGTTGGTACTAATAAGTATAAAATGAACAGAGTTTAAAAACCTGATGGTTCTGATGTTGATGCTTTTATGCTACAAATATTTGTTCAATTAATTGATTATTAACTATAAGTGATAGTTATTTTGCAATTTAATGTTACAAACTGTGTTAGTTTCCCATATAGAATAAAAGTTTAAGACTTCTACTTATCTTTCACAATCCTGCAATAGTGAAAATAAGAAAGATCAATATGTAGCATCATTTTATTCCACAGGTTAAAATTGAATACAGTTTTTGACATTGACAGGATTAAAAGCAAATTTAAGTAAAGAGATATATTTTTGATAAAAAAAATAATCCGTTGTCATGTGGTAAGCTAAGAAACGATAAACTGAGATTGCAATAGATATGGAATTACAATGGCAGAAATTGATTTCTTGTTATTTTTGTGCTTGTTTAGGATGAAAATTCCTTACAGAATCAGTATTCATAAATTTTTGTTCAGTTCATTAGCCATAAAGATGCTGCTGTGCCATTTTTATCCTGCTAGCAGCTGGTTTAAAATGTACAAAACTGGTGCCTCTCATTTTTGATGTCATTGCACTAGTTCTTTGTATACTGTAGAGTTCTGAATGATCATACAAATACGATTATTTATTTTCAGGCACTTTCCCACTCTGCAAGATACTTACTTGTGAATGTACAGTTATTAAATTTTGTCTAACAAGGCATGGAAATCTGCCAGAATTACCTATTTGAGAGAAATTTTGGCCACCTCACTTTTCTGGCAAATCCATGGGTATCACTCATGTTAGTCATTGTGTGTTAAACAAGTGCAAGACTGGCACTCTGTAACCTGTTAAGAGCCATGATGTAAAGCAGCATATAGGCTTTGGTCTATATGAAACTCAAAGTAGAAGCAATTTCATTGAACATAAAGGAAAACGACAGGTTACCAGTTTATAACTAGCCAGTTTGCTTAGATAGTTGATAAACTAAGATTACAATGTGATTATTTTATTATAGCAAGGATTTGGTTTAAAAATGTGTGTGCATATTTTTTACTCCTTTGCCTTTTGATAGCCGATCATCTGGAAGATAATGTGACATGAAGTATGGAGGGAAAAACCCTCCATTTTCCACCCTATACTATTGTTCAGAACTGTATAGTAGTTAGCCACATTAGTGCTATTTTCTTTTATGTTGTAACATTAAATTTATGCATACTTACCCTGCTGGACAATTGCATGGAATTTGGACATGAAGCTAAATATTCATACTTTTTCAAGAGATCATTTCAGGGTTGAATCATGATTTTAACATATTGTTAGTGAGAAATCTAAATAATTCACTTGCATGGTTGTAGAATATTATAAATAGAAACGTGCATGTAACATCAGTAACAAGAAGTTGATGTAAAGATTGATCCTAGTATGCCCTATGCTAATTTTTATGGAATAGGTAATTTACCTATTGTTGTAAGATAGATTGCAGTTCAACACTATTGATCAGGATTCCTCAAGAAGAAGTGTCATAATAGGAACATATTACTTTCTGCTCTGTATCCAAGATAAATCAAAGCTTTACACTGAAACTTGTATTGTGTTGTTATTATGCTATTAGAAATAATTGGACCTAGAGGTAAGTGATCATTGATTCTTACTAATTGATTAATTATCAGGCTTATTAATTGACAGCATTTGGTTAATTGATTAGTATAGTGCTCCTGACAATGAGGTATGTGGATCATTTGTGGAAACGAAACATGAATAGTGGTACGCTATTTTCAAAAGTATAAGAACCACTGCATTATTGTAAACATGATACTAATCTTCCAATTTTCAGCTAGTTTAGATTTTTAAAGGTAAATTTTGAATCATCTTTCCTTTCTGATATATATATTTTGGAGATTAGCATTTGTGCATCTTGTGAAAAGTCCTTTTTTTCTAAAACAAATATTATGGCAAAAAGCTTTTTAAAGATATGTGGCCATTTTCTACTTTGCAAACCAATTATGCTCACTAGAGATGAACAAACTGTTGCCATTTTGTTTTTAAATTGTGCTGTATTCCTAACATTGATCATGTATGAACTAAAAATTGCAATAATGTTTTTATTTGAAAGATATAAGTACAATTAGAAAATAATTCAGTAGCTATTAGCTATGTTGTACATATTTTGTTTGAATAAACTTAAAAAAAAAATGCCAAAAAGCAATAAACAAGAATTTAGATCATAATGTTCTGCAGTCGTCTACCATACTCAAACTTTGCTTATCTGGTTGGATGAGGATTTGATTCAGTGAACATAAGAAAAAAATGTTCAGAAATATAGCAGCTCAAAAAAAACCTTAGAATGCATATCAAAAAACTAATTTTTAAGCAAAGAACTAAACATTAGCAAGATACCTTTAGTAAGTCTTAATATGGAATTTTGTTTCCTATTTGTGTGTATGTATTACTCATACCTGACTGTTTCTTCTTCAAACATTATATCAGGCCATTTCTTAAGTAATGTCTGATTTTAGGTTCAGAAAAAGAGAAAGATTTCAAATGATTTTAATGTTATTTAATCAACAATGTATATTCCATTATTATTAATTACTTCCTACCAATGATTTACAAGCTTCTGAATGCCACTTTTATAAAATTCTTGGGGTTTGAAGTAAAAGAATGTAGAGAGGGTAATTTTGACATCTTCATGTGTTCCAAGCTCTTTTCCATCAAGATAGTTCTGTAAACTTCAGAATAGATGAAAATCAGATGGAGCAAGGTCTGGAGAATAAGGAGGAAGTGGAAGTTTTTTCCCAGTCTTAACTCTTCAATTTTTGCAGATGTGATCCTTGATGTAAATGGCTGTGCATTATCCTGGTGCAACACAACACCTTTACAATTGATCAAAGCAGGCTTCTTTTCTTTAAGTGCCACATCCAAGTGCTCTAACTGTTGACAGTAGATATCTGATGAAATCAGTACATTGAGTGGCAGCAACTCAAAGTGGATCATGCCAACAGTATCCCACCAAATGTTTAACAAGACTTTCCTGGGGTAGAGGTCCATTTTGGGCTGTGCTTTAGCCAGTTTACCTGCACTGAGCTATTGTCTGCAGCACTTAACATTTTTATAAGATATCTATTTTTCATTTCCAGTCACTAACCTGTCACAAAAAGATGAGTTACGTTCACGAGAGTGCAGGGAAGTGCAAATGTCCCCTCTTGTTCTGAGGTTGGCTTTTGTCAAATCATTTTCCAAGTTTTGACACCTTTCCATGTTGTTGCAGGTGACAGTAAACTGTTGAATGGGTTGAATTAAGTGTCTGTACTAGTTTTTTCAACTGTTACAGCACAATCTTCATCAAGCGCAGCCAACAGCAAGTCATCATTAAACTCAACAGGATGACCTGAACGTTGCACATCACTTAAGCTGTAGTCACCTGATCTGAACTTCTGAAACCACCTTTGACATTTTCTTTCATAGAGAAACTGCACCATAAACACCTTGAATGTTTCATGTAGTTTTTGCTGCACTATTGCTTTTTTAAATTAATAAAGCATTATATGCCTAATGTGCTCCTCAGATGCATCTGTTTTCATTATGGTTTATTTGATTAATGATCTGACAAAGTGGAATTGGGTTAGTTTCTTTTATTTGTCTGAACATTTTTATACGTGTCCTACTACATATTTTAGTCATTAAAACCTTCTACAAAGACAGAAATGATGATGCACTTTCTATATTAAATTTTTGGACATTAATTATGGGATGACCTGATATATTCTATACTGTGTTAAACTCGTAATAAGCATTTTTTACCCATTCAATCCATCTTTCAACTGTACAAGTCTATTTTATCTCAAGTTATCTTGTATTTTCTCTATGAAGATAATTTCTGTAGCTTTTAAACAGATATGCAAACATTTTCCCAATATTTGAATAAAAACAAAGTTTATATAAACCTTTATTATGATAGTACAGTCAAATCATGCTCATCTAATCATACTTTTACTTCCTTTATTATTGTTTTAAAAGCTGTAATTTATTAGTAAAAAAACCAAACTTGACTGTTTGTACAAAAATTAGGCAAAAGTCTCAAAAATCAAGAAATGGATAATATATTCTTGGGGGATTATAGGTTCTTAAAAGAAATGTTTATTCTTTAGGGTAGGTGTTAAATTTGTATGTTCAACTTGGACTTTTACTAGCTCTACTTATAATAAGGAAAAATTAATGTCGTTGTAATTTTAAAAAATTAACATGATGAGGTCAGTTGTACTATAATCCAGTGATTTCAGTGTTTTATTTCTAGTAGTGTAATTGATATGAAAATAACTGTTAAAATAAAAATTTCATATTTTTAAATTAGTTATATAATTATAATTATCCATAATCATATTTAAGAAAAGAATATTAAAGCTTCTATCTGAATTCATATTTTTAGAATTTGCAAATGGGAATGCATGTTTAGGAGGAACAAATTATAGAAGCTTTTAGTTATAAATCCATACTACCTGCTTATTCACTTTAGATGCCAACAATACAAAAAGAAAAAAAAAATTTTTTTCAGGATAATTCTTATTTCTAAACAATGAAAAATCCATTCTATAATAAGTCATTGTTGTAAGAACTGCAGGTATCTTAACCAATAATAATTACCTAACAAATCTCTCTAGCTTAGAAATATTGTTAATTTATCATTTTATTGCAAATTATAGTATTTATAGTAACAAAGAGTATTTTTTAAAAAGGTACGACATTTCAATCACTATTTTAAAAATATTTTTCCTCACCATAAAAGCTATAATAAAGTAATATTTGTATTGAGTAAGCCAACTCATAATAAAACTATTAATATTGTTAATTTGTCTGGAAAAGTCCAAGATACAAAAATTTACCTTGACAACAGTTAATTGATGTTCCCATTTTTATATTAGCTTAGAAATATTCAGTTATTGGCTGGGGCTTAATTGAGTTGCTGTAGGTTTCAGCTGTGCTGATTTCAGACATCCTTAATATTTTTTTTACTCTAATAACTAGACCAATAAGATAAACACTGACACATTATTTGTTTGATACTATATATAGTAGCATAAGAGTGATTATTTTATTCTAGCAAAATTGGGGTAAAAGGGTTTCAAACCCCCTGAACCTTCTTATAGGTCCACACCTGCTTATACACTATGCTATTATGTAGATATGCAATCTTAAGTTAGAAACATAATACAATGCAAAAAACCAGTAAATTTATTGAAACATTTAAGTAGCCCAAGAGTTGGTAGAAGGTCTGTCATCCAGGTGTCTTCTCTAGTCATCAGTTTAGGACACATTCTCATTTACCCTTTTGTTGTTGTTGTGGGAGTGAGTTACAATATCTTTCTCTGATTAGAATCACCTTCCTTCCACTTTTTCTTCAATTCAAGTGTGCTCCTTATTTTCCATCCTGATTTCTTGCACATTACACAAATGGGTGAAGTGTATACTTGGATCAGAAGTGGTGCAGTTTCCTTCTTCGAGTCTTGTTCTCATCTGTAGTGACAGTGGCAGATAACCTTCATAGCATTGCCATGACATGGACAGGGTTAATAAGTTTGGTGTTAATCGGAATCAAACTCAAGACTTTCAAATCACAAAGCTATGCTGACCTTGAACTAAACAAACATGAAATAAAATAACACTAACTGTGGGTTTTAATTTTTTATGGAAGAGAATAATTGTTAAAAACATTTATTAGACTAGTTGTAAATATTTTTGCCACTTCAAATTCTTAGATAAATTTTAGAATAATTGTGTACCTTTTATACCTGTGAACTATACAAGGTCAAGAGTTTGGAACATTATAATATACTTGTTAATGTTTTATGTCTTTTTGTTTGTTTTTTCAGACAATTTTTATTAAACAGGAATAATAATTGATCACCATTTGGCAGTTTTCTGCCTTTTCTATTATCAAATTGTTCATTTACTCTGTTTTCAGTTTTGGTGAAATGTGAAAGGGTGTTTGGGGTCATAAAATTCTAAGATTATTTTGTTTGCTTTGATGTTAGCACTAAACAAAATTGATAAGTGATGATACTTTTTACTGGCTAGTTGATTAACAGCTAGATAGTTGCAAAATTTCTTTTGAAGCCAAGTATCTTGGACCTTAGAAATAAATTTCTCATTGCCATTGGCAAAAGACTGACAATGAGAGATATTCACATGAGGCATCATGGAGTATGTTTTAAAATTATCTTGTTCAGTTTTATGCAATTTGGAAGGATGGTGTCTGTATTAAATAAGAAAAAACTAATAATATTGTGCTATTAATCCTTACCCAAAATTTCTTATTTGTAAATAACTTTGATAATGTTAATAATAACAAGTAATTTTTTAAATCTAGTTCACTTCATAGCAGTAATTGTTTGTGAAAGTTGATGATGTAAGTAGTGCCTATACTTCTAATGTGTTTGTCATATCCCAGCTGTCCTTGATGGGCTCTGGTATTGGGCATAAGTCCTTAGTGGCATTGGTTATGGTAGATGTAGTGTGGTATAGACATGTCACATATTCTTCAGTTTCACTCTTAACTTCTCAGAATCCCTTGTGTAGCTGAACATTAAGTGGTACAGATAGGGGGTCATTGAATAAATTTTTAATTGTTTAAACACTTCAGTAGGCTTGTGCATATGACTAAAGTGCTGTGACAAATGATAAAAAAATAAGTACTGTAGAGGTATTTTCATTTTTTGCTGTCTACCTTAATGGAATTTGCTTTTATCCATTTGTTTATATTTACATGGAATAGATGTTTGTCTTTCATCAGACATCTTATTAGTATGTGAAAATGTTTAGATAGTATTTAAATTGGACAGAAATGGGTATGATCTGATGAAAATTGGAGAGGTGACTGGTAGACGAAATTCTGGATATTGTTATTTATAGTTTAGAAGTTTTATTGCAACTGAAAATAAATTGTCCCAAAATAATGTCCCATTATTAATCAAGATTTACTCCAAAATATAGTTGACACAATTCATACAATTCCCAATGTGCATCAGTTTGCTTTCGGGGGGGGGATTAATTAGGAAAGCAGGGATTCAGATATGAATATAAGTAATTTGCCAATGTAGAAACTGACCTGTACAAGTACTGTATCAATTATTTATGAAATGATTACTTTGTTCTTAATGAGTCTAACCATTGCAATTAAAGCTGAGTGATTAGTGGAATTTGATAATTGAATGATTATTGGGCTCATTATTTATATGCAACTAATCAGTTATTCTCATGAGATTTAGTTGAAGTTACCAAATACACTAATTTCAATTAGTTGATTATTTTTGGGTGTTCTGAAACTGAACAACATTGAATTAATTGCACATAATTGGAAATCTTAACAGTATTTTGATCACTTGAATAGTTGTAATTGAAAAGTAACAACCAGAAACATGAATTTCATGTAGTTGGTTATTTTGATGACAGTACTCAATTTAATTTTAATTTGAATTAGTCAGTAATTTCATGTAACAATATATGGTGTTTATAGATAGTTGATAATGGTTAATTGCCCAGTTCATTTTGCAGTTATAAAACACTTGCATAGTATCTAAATATTTCATGAAATGACCAGATTGATCATTGAAATGTGAGTTAGTGACAGAAGTTAATTGTTACTGAGCATCCTAACAAAAAATAATGTTAATATTTAGCACAACATAATAGCCTGAAATATGGCAGAGGGTCTGCAGTCAAATTTTATTTGCTTTTCTCATCCATGAATAAAATATTTTCTTGGAAAAAAAAAAAGGCTGTATTACAATAAGTTTACATGTTGGAGAGACTTGTGAAGTAAGCATTGGGAATTTATCTTTAGAAGAAAATAAATGTTAGAAATAAAACAAAACCTGTCAACAGGACTATGTACAATGAAAAGAAAAGGAAAATAAGTTTAATTTAAATCATTGGGAAATGTAATGTAATATGGGAGTAATCAAACCCATATGTAATGCTCTGTAATTTCTGATTGATATAATATTTGATTTGAACTTATAATTTTAATGCTATTTTATTAGCATATTAGCTAGTTGAAACACCAGACATTCATGGTATAGACAACTGGTAACTAAGTGGTAAAATTTCCACAGATTTTTCTTTTGGAACATGATTAATAGCTGACAAAATTAAAGCCAGAAGAAACAGAAGAAAGTGAATGATTATTTTGAGAAATTAACCACATGATTTTATATCACTTTACTGATTTAGTTTTTCCAAGGTTGTGTCAAATTTATGCTGGAGCTTAACTTTGCTCATAGACTTTTCATCTACAGTTCACGAAACAGTATACATGAATAATATTTTTTTTACTCATAGTGAAGTGGCATGAATCACTGATATAGTGTTGTGATTAGAGTTGGAAGACTAATCAGTTATCTATAAGGATTGATTACTTAAATGTAATCAGAATTATGTTGGAATCTCTTTGTCATGAAAAGAGTCAGTTGATACAAATTAGTGTTTTTGCTTTCTACTGTTTGGTTGTTCCAGCTATTCAGTAATTAAAATTAATGTTTCCAGTCTAGTTTTTAGTCATTCCAATTTTCTAGTAATCAAAATAATACCACTATAATTTCTTATTATTATTTTTGATTAATTTATTTAACTTTACTGACACTGGTCTTCCTATGGTCACAAGTCCAAGTTTACATCCTCTCTTTTGTAGACTTGCATTCAGAACTTTATTTAACTACTGTGTTATGAATGTGTCAACAAGTTTGTCATTAAATTGTAGATTACAATTCATATTTAAAGGTAAATATTTTAAAAAATCCTAAATACTCGTTTTTGGGTGTGACATGGTTTGGTGAATGCAGCATTGGTTCAAATGAGATGTGTGTCATGTCCAAATGCAAAGTCTATAGTGTCTTATGAATTAGATACTCAAATTACAAAAATTAACAAGCTAGAATATAAGAACCTCCTATCTTCTCTATTTTCTGGTTGAAACATTGTAAAAAATAATGTTCATAATAGAGACTAGAATAATAATATGAATAATTATATCACTAGTAATATTAACACTTCATTTCAATTATTCTGCAAAAATATCATTTAGTACGTGAAGTCTTAATACAGTTTTATATATATATATGTATTAAAGACTATTTGTGTTGAAGCCATGCTCATCTGTTTACACACAAATTTTTGAACTGGTTGTTGGAGACCACATGACAGTTTTTACAACATTTTAAAAATGGAACAATTGGAGGCAGTTGAATCCTAATAACAGTTAAAAGAATTAGTTAACTGGGTAATAATCCAGCAGTTACACTTTATAGAATTATACATTTATCTTTTTTCATGTTCTGTCATTATTATTATTGGTATTTATTAGCAGCAGAATTACTACCTTATTTGCTGCTATAAACAGACTAATTCCAGATATTTTAACTTATTCATTGTGGCTGGGAAGTGTATTTCCAAAAAAAAGTGTACTTGGAAATGTACATCCAAGCTGCAGTGAAAGGTTAAATGGAGAGCCCCTTATCATGCCCTTTGGAAGCTGGAAATACTGTTTCTTTCCCTGGGAGCAATTCTTCAGTTATGTGACCAATGGTTTTTGTCTAGAAGTAACACTTATAAGTCAAGTAATGTGAGTCAGTTATTTAAATTTCAAAAGTTGTAAAGTAATTACATTTCTCTGTGTATGTGTTTGTGTTACCAAACAGGGCCAGTTATGCACTAAAGAGTGAAACTAAAAATCAGTATGGCAATCAGTATAGATAATGGAATACACATTTAAATTGCTTATTTGTGTATTTTTTAAAGACTTATGTGGTATTTTTTCTCATTTCTGTTTCAGGAATTGAAAAAGAATATGAACAAAAAATGATTCCAGAGGGTAAACTAAATATAGATGGTTTTGTGTGTGTGTTTGATGTGTCTAATGTGCCAGGGCGTACTGTTGAAAAACAGGTGGAATTTACCAGCCTTATATTAAACAACTTGTGGAAGACAAAGAAACCAATTGTGTTGGCTACCACCAAAAATGATGAAGCTAGGGAAAGTTACATCAAAGAAGCTGAACGTCTTGTAACTAGAAAAGAATTTAAAGGAAACATTCCAATTATAGAGACATCAGCCCATGAAAATGTCAATGTTGATTTAGCATTTTTTGTACTTGCTCAGATGATTGATAGGACCAAAGGTAAGTCCAAAATTGTTCCATTTATTGAAGCTGCACAGCGAAGGAAAGAAGTGTTGGATGTGGCAACAGAAGCTTATCAATCAGTGATACGTGCTCAGGTAACAGACTATAAAGCAGTGTGGAGTAATGTGAGCAAAAAATTTGCTCAAAACTCAGATTTTCTTCATTACTGTGACTTGTTTGGTCATGGTGATGCTCAGAAAATGTTCATGCGGCATGTGAAGAAACTCAAAGAGGAGTATATTAGAAGGAAAATGCAGATGTACATAAAGATACTGCCAGAGGTACTTAGTGAGCTCCTTCCAGACCTCCAAAGTTTAGGTGATGGGTAAGAATATTTTAACCTAATTTTGCTTGTTTGGTATACAGAATAGTCTTATTGCATTTTAATTTTTAAATCTCTTTCATAAAGAAAAACAAATATACCATTATATATTGATTGGTAGTAAGTCTGTTATCACATTACTTTGAAACTGAAAACATTTTTTTTTACAAACCTCTCTCTTTCTGTCTATAATATGGGTTTTCCAGTAGATATAGTACAATGTCATTCTGATCTCTATAGAGCATTATCAACAAGGTTTTTTACTGAATACCAGAGCTTGTCAAGTCAGCTGGAAATGCAAGACAGTATTCATTGAAACACTATATATGTTGGTGTTTGGTAGTTGGTATGATGTTAAGTTGCTCTTACTGGAAAATTCACATAGGCTTCAAATTAGGATCCCAGATGCTAACTTTTTTCCAAGGGTTCCATGGGTAGAATATAATAAACTCAAAAAAAGGGAAAAAAGTGCATCAGTTTCAAAGAAAAACTTTATAATGTACGTCACATCTATTTTCTGCAAGGGTAAAAGAGCATGTTCCATGAAAAACTGTATTTGCAATTTACACTGCAAAGTAATTTTCATTATAAAATTAAAAATACCTTTTTCATGTGAAAGTTTTCACGTATCATTTGCATAACCCCTGAAACTCCAAAATAAATATTAAATTATTTTTGTTTCTAGAAAAACTTTATATTTTAGCAGTTATTTTCTTTAATTCTGTATGGCGTCAATTTGACTGACTTTGTAGCCTCCATAAATATTAGGAAGTAATTCTAAATTACCCCCATTTTCGTTCTTTATTTTCTATAAAAAAAACAAAAAACAGTTGTTTACCATAAATAGCTTAAAGCTCCAAACACTATACATCTATTTATACTTAAATTTTATTGTCTAATTGACCTTTGAATTGTATATAACTACTATTTGGGTCACATAAATTGCAAATAATGTGGCAAATGCTCAGCTAACATTATTGTATCAAATTACATAGCACATAAACTTACCCACAAGCATACCTTTTTAATAAAATTAATATTTATTTTACTTTATATAACTTAAAAGTTTATAAAAGTTTTGAATTTCAACATATGAGCTACTTTTATAATAATCAATAAGAAACGCATGAAAAAGAAGAAAAATAAAGTATTTACCTGGCTTTTTTTTTGCTTCAACTGTCAATGAAATTTAACACTACTTTTTATAGTAGTTGTACTACTGCATTAAATAATTTCTAATTAAATAATGTACCAAAAAACAGAGTAATAATGTATACACACTCAAGAAAAGAAATAATGTTCCATAACTGTTGGCTTTTTAACCATGGGACACAAGCCATCAAAAATTCATCTTAGCTCTTCAGTGTGTTTTCCATCAAAATAACACTTGAACTAGAAGGAAAATAGATAATTTTTTGTATCCACAACAGAATGATATAATGTACCATTTGATAGAAAAACTTATATAATGGTTATAATATAATCTTAGACATCAGAGAGAACTATGGGTAAGTTCCAAAAGAGAGGATGTAACAGGTGGGTGTGGCAAGAGGTGTCTGATTTACTATTTTATTGCTCTGTAACTGAATCAGATTGAAGATTATGTAAATTATGCTTTGCCAAAGCAGTGAAAACATTGTAATAAGTAGTTTACAAATCTCATGCATCTGGACAAATTCTTGCATGTACGGAACCTGGGAGTTCAGATTAACTAGAACCCTGCCATAATATAGGACCATTAAAGAAAGATTTGTAAAAGAATTACTATCAGTCTTTCATGATGATGAGAAAACCCACTTGAAGTAAAAATGTATTTCAGGACGACTGGTAAAAGTGTTAATACCCATACCAATTGTCCTTAGATACATTATTAACAGTCTTATCTGGGCTTCCACCAGAAAAATAACTTTTAGCCACAATTTCAGGTTGCCAAAAACTGTGTGGTGCATGACTTTTAATATGCATCCATTCCATCCAGTAGAAAGTGGTTGTAATTATGTGAAAATCATTCTGTTCACATTTACTTCAATGCGAATCTAAAATATAAAAATTAAGATAATTAGTATACTTCTCATGGCCGATGCTAAAATCAGGGGCTTCGATTCCCATCGTTGGACCTGGCAGATAGAAAATGCACCTTTTAGAAAATGCACACACTTCTCATGGCTAACTTTGAGATCATTCTATATATTAACCTTGCCACTATCAACTATTATTATAATATTTATATCATACAGCATTATCACTATCTTACTAAATAAAAACTAATTGATAGAGGTTTAAAAGAAAAAGAAAAGAATTTAATGAATGTTTGAATGTTGGTATTATTTTAAGATTTGATTGTCATAGAAAAAAATAAGTATTCATTGTGAGTATTGCTTGTGTATCCAGTCTGTGTTTTATTTCTATCCTTGAAACAAACTTAGAAATAAACATAATGAAAAATGATACCTCAAATTTAGAGTGTTTTCAGTTACTTATGTATGTAAAGCTTTAAAAATAGTGTTTATATTTGTTAATGTGCAAGCAGTGTCACTTTTTCATACTTAAAATCAGTTGAGCAAAAGCGAACCGAAGAAAACAATTTTCTACAAGATTATCTTAGGAGGTCTACATGTCAATTTGTTTTGCAGGTTGGTACCATTAATTAGTTTCATTATATTGTGTGCTTTTGTGACCATACTCTGGGCTTCCACTAGAAAAATAACTCTCTTAGCAACTGTGGCTAAACAAAGTAATTTTCTTTTAGCTACAGTGACAGTTGTTTAGCCACAATTTCAGGTCGCCACAAACTGTGTGGTGCATGACTTTTAATATGCATCAAATCCATCCACTAAAAAAATTGTTGTAATTATGTGAAAATCTACAAGACATTAAGTTTTGTACTATTTTTTATTCCCCAACAATCTTCCCTGCCAAAAAACAAAACAACAAAATAAACATGATAAAGAGGAAAATAGAGATATATTTCTCAGAATAACACAGAAACAAACAAAAAAAAAGACTTAAAACTAGAAAACGGTAGCATGACTAGTAAGTAGATAAATTCAATGGCAGCTCTTCAGCCAAATAATTCTCAACAGAAGATGTGGTATAAGTTGACACCTGAGGTTCTGAAGCACATTTCTTAAACAGGGAATGGTACCCACGCCTGTCTTTGTGAGTGACCCAGTTTCTGAATACAGAGTCGAAGTTAAAATGATCTAAAGGTTTGGACTCCATGGATAAGTTTAGTAACATTTCTGTCTTGGCCACAGACAGAGTGCTCCTGGCATCTGTTTTGATGCTGTTGTACTTGATAATTCCCTGCTCACAGTCAACAGATGTAACTGAAATTATTAATTCAATTGCTGCAAGCTGAGACAGATTTGGAAAAGTTTGATTGGTCTGGTGGATGTATTCCTTGTAGAAGTTCTTCATGTTTCTGTTTTGTGAGCATCCTGTTCCATTTTGCTCCTTAGTAGCAGTCATTCAGTCAGTGCCTCATCCTCATTGACGAAAGGAGAGAAGTGCTGGATGAGTTTCTTCAGATCTTCCTCATCAGATACTGTTCTGCTGTAACATGGGTTAAATATTGAAAAAAATGACGATATTAGTGTCTGGGAATGCTACTTGTAGTCTTGTGACCACCTCTTCAACAAATGACTCAGCAGCTGATCTGTACTTTTCACGTTGTTTATCAGTATCTTTGATGTCATGGCCTCTGTAAGAAGTGTAACCACTGGCAAGAGGAGCTTATGGGAGTTCCTTCAGTGCAGTCTGTGTGTAAGGACCAAGGATGTGTGTCAGCAACTGAATTGACAGAATTGACCCATCAATAATTGCTTTAGCCTGATCATAAGATAAATCAGCTCTCTGTAGAGATCATGACAAAAGTTCAAGAATGCCAATAGCATCAGCCAAAAAAATGTCATCATGACAAAGCTGTAACATGACATTTGCTGCACAAGACCATGTAGCAAGACTCGGCCTGGAATACCGCGTTCCTTTGCTACGACCTGCAGGCAGCTTATCACAGATGCAATACAGTTGACTAATGCTTGGATGGAATCATTAAAATAGAGCCATCGTGTGAAGAACACTTGCTTGATTTTGTTGCTTTCCTCTCCATGCAATGCTTTGCTCTCTTCCAGAACCCGACACAACATGGGAGAATATTTCAGGCTTTTGTAAACTGGTTCAAAACTGAAATGTACTTCACAAGGTAAGGCACCTGGATTGCTGCCTTTTCAGCTGCCAACTGTAATCTGTGTGCCAATCAATGACTTGTTATTATTCCCACCATGATATTTGCACCATCAGTTACAAGTCCAACCAAGTCGACATCAAACAGTTCTCGATCTGCCATGACTGAGTGCATTGTGTTGTAGATAGAATCAGTCTTAGTGTTGGTCAGTTCACGCACAGCAAGGAATTGACTTGTAACCTCACCTAATGATGAAAGATACCTGATATAAATTATCAGTATAGAGGTATTTCCTACATCAGTTGCTTCATCTGCTTCAAGAGCAAAAAATATCATCCAGAGACTGGCTGTGGGTGAAAATGAACCTTTCTGTTCCCCTTTGTGACTGAGTCTGTAGTTTTCTTTGGAGAGGTCACTCCCTGTTAAAAATATATATAAGAACTTGTGTTTTGAAATAAGACCACCAATTAAAGTAATAAACAAAGATATTTGGAAGAGTTGGCTAGCTACTTAATTTTTGATAGATGTTTTCAAAATGTTTCACTTTTAGAAAATTGCCAAATTGCTGTTTGTTTTAAGAAAATACTGTAGAAAACAAAGTATCTTGTTAATACTAGAATGAAGAATATTCTTACATTGAATATTTGTAGTGAAAGGAGGGAATGAAACTTCACAGTTGGGATGGCTTCCTTTGCTTATGCAAGTAATGTGGCCATTTGTGCCTGAATGCCACCTTTACACCCCACATACACATTTACAGCAGTAGTTGGCATGTCCTTCTTCAAAACTTGTGATACTACTGCACTGCAATGATCTTCTGACCGTGAATGCTTTGCCAAGTTATTTTTTTTAGGCTTAGTAGTAGTTTTCCCAGTGGTAGCATAAATATTTCTCTTCTTCTTGTCCCTGCATAATTTGCAATGAAATGTATTTGGTTGGGAAACATGTTCCAGCCAAGGAAACTGTGAAAACCAAGTTTCTTTAACAACTCTGAAAATCGCGGGTATATATATATATTCACACAGACAGTATGATCACTGCTGCAAGCTTCAGTTTCTTCAGAGTTGTCTTTTCTTTTGGAAGTGGATTTCCCACCATCAGTTGATGTTGTTGCTTCGACCTTTTTTTGAAAAAAACTATATATCTAACTGTTTAGACGTGTTTTTATCTGATCTAGGAGTTGTCATGATCTCAATTCAAACACATGTCAAACGAAACTTAAGATTTCCACTTTGATACAGACCATATGTTGGTTTGAAGATAGTCAGGTTTTCTCTGATTACTGTTTGTGTACTGCAGGTAGAATCAAACATGTAGCATGGGAAATGAAAATAAAAGAAATCATTAGCACAGCTGAGTAATTTTTTTTTAAAATTTAATTTGTTAATTGTCATATCCCTGAAATCATAAAAATACACATATAAAGAAAATATAGATTACAGTCAGTGGTAGTTTTTAAAGATGTTTCTTGTTTCTTCAACTCACTGGGGGGCACCTTTGGTCATTTGTCATTAATGGCATGTATGACAAAAAAAAACAAAAAACGAAAGCTATTAAGACAGAAACTTGAGCAGAATAAATAAAGGAAAACCATCCAAGACCGAAAAATTATCTTTCGCCACTGTGGCGAAACCAACATTAGATTTTTTAGCCACAGGCTGTTTCTTTTCACCAATGGCGATGTGGTTAATGGTTAGCGGAAGCCAAGCATATTGTGATGTAACACTAACTGCATAGACCCTGTTTCACCAGCATAAGGCATGATATATTATAGTAGTTAAAATATGGTTTTATTTATTAATTTGCATGTCTTTTTGTATATATTTTATTAGTTGTCTTATCATAGTTCCTTTGAGACATTACTAAAGTTGTGTGACATAGAGTATGACAAGGTTTTACAGTGTGCAACTTTTTTTTAAGCCACATTCCATTAAATGTCCACTTTTATTATGTTTTGGCTAACCTTGATCAATAAAACGACATTTGTTCACTTTGAACAAAAATATTTCTTTTCTGGTAGCATATTCTCAAGTTGTCAGCATAAAGTTTGAAATAAGGCAAGTCACCTTCAGACCAATTATAGTTTTCCATAATAGACTGTAATTGTTCATGTTCAAATGATGAGTTAGTTGACTAATAAAAATTATCAGCTGGGTGTTACACTTCAATGTAATATTTAATTTACTACAAAGTTCATTAGTTGATAGAAAATTATGATTTTGTCAAAGAACTCTGAGGATATGGATATGTTATCACTTACTACTTTTTCAGAAATTTGACTGTCTTGACAAACTTATGTAAAATGGCCAAACATTAAAAATGGTATTTGATTTCTAATGTACAAAAACATGTAAAAAATAAATGGTGGAAATGAATGTGGAGTTATTAAAATATCTTGAGTGGTGATCCTTTATTTGTCAAAAAAACATTACAGATTTGCAAAACATTGTAATAGTCACTCTCATTTGAAGACAATATGTGTAGTCTTGATAAACATGTCTTTGCATAAATTATAACAAGATGTGTGTAAACATAGTATTTATAATTTTTATGGTACTCTGAAAGTGTCAGTAATGGCCAGATGTTTAGACTGCTATGAGATAGGTCATGTTGTAGTTATCCCATGGTCAACATTGTTGAACATTTGAATCATCAAGCAATTATTCTTATTGTGTCAGAGAACTGAAAACCACTTACTTCAAACACTGGAGTTTGTGTTCATAAGACCTTTCCATATTTAATATATTTGAGAACAAAAGTATGATTAGCTTTCAGGAGGAGTGTGAAGTTCTCAACAAAATTGTCTTGTCCAGTTTACCAAGGTAGAAAATGCAAAAAAAAAGTACTTGCTTTTTAAAACACCTGCAAAAAAGTAGAATATTACTTCTAAGTTTTTGGTAATAGATAGCACTCAATACACTGCTATTGGCAGTTTATTTTTGTTAGGAATAGTGTATAACTTATTATGCATCTCAGTTCTCCATACAGTATGTATTTCACAGTTTTTAAAATTTAGTCATTAGAATTTTACATTGTGTATGTATGATATTTTTAAGTTAATTAAAGTACGTTTAATAATGTGTGTATATTTGCAGAGATGACAACCATTACGAGTTGAGCGTAATCATTACGATTTTGGTGTATACATTACGACTATACGCTCATACAGACAAATATTGCAACTCCCAAATTATAAATTATATAGGCCTATACAATAGTAATAAATTGTTCCCCCAGGACTTGAAAGGGGTGAAAAGAAAATTTCTGGTGAGATACAAAGATATAAATAAATTTTGATAATAAATAAAAGACATAGTTCAAATGGCTACTTGTGATAATCATGTTTGTGCTTGAAATAGTAAAAAATATTTGTATCTCCGACGTCTACCAATAGTTTGAGTGCAATTCTTCTCCATACTGGATATGTGGTGGAATCCATTGTTATGTCATCAGTGCTTGTCAGCCAATCAGTGCTTGCTTAGATGGGTATTTCTCATTTTCGAAGTGACATAGAAACACCAATGCGATCGTTCACAAGCTGGAAAAAAAGAGGCATCGTTCACCAGATTGTCTTGTTTCTGGCAAATCTAAAAGGACTAAAACTGTGAAAGGGCTCTGTCTACAATCATTATGTCCAGTCATTTGAAATAGTTGGCATCTCTGTATTTGAGTGTTTGTGAATTAAAGATATACATGTTTCTGTACAGTGGTGTGCAAAAGTGCTAGGACAAGAGAATATTTTGTCCTCCTTTTCATTTCATGAGGCTTTTTCTTCTGTGCTATTACAGAATGTAAGTTTCAGCACAATGGTAATGCTTCACTGATCCATGTTGATAAGTTAATGAGCCAGGGTGAGAATACTTATTTTTTAGAATTTCTATATACTTGTACCAAGTATATAGTACTTGTACTTGTCATTAGGATTCTGCTTGAATGAACATACTGATCAAATTTATGGTCTGAAATAACTAGGGAATCCCATGTAGTGTCTTAATTATATGGAAAGAAGCTAACATATGGTACAGGTATATGTTAGAAGAAATCAACTTAAAACATTCCACAAATAAACCTTGATAAAACTGTTTAACACTATATATCAAGTTTTGATGTCATGCCATATCCCAAAAAATGTAAAGAATTGTCAGTAGAGCAGAGTTTGCACAAATACTTTTACATGATGCTTTTTGGATTTTCCAACATGTCTCTGCAGACTTGAAATACTGGCAAATAAATTTGAAAATAAGAAAAGAAGAGGCAGAACACCTAAACTCAGTGATACTGATGTTAAGTATCTTCATTCATGTAGTATTTGGTACAGAAAACTGCATCTTATCTCAAGTATGAGACAACTATGTACAAAGTGATGGAAAAGTGTTCAGATCTATAATATCAAGAAGACAATGAGAATGGAATATTTGGTCATGTAGCAATTAGAAAACCTTTACTCTGAAATCAAAATATTGCCAAGAGACTGAAATTTGCTAAAAAAGTGCAAAATTACACTATTGATAATTGGAAAAGGATGGGATAGATTGATGAGTCCAAGTTTGAAATATTTGGTTCAAAGCATTGGTTTTATGTCTGGAAGAAAGAAAAAAGATACCTCAATGTATTGCACCTACCTTGAAGTATGGGGGGAGGCATTGTAATGTTTTTCTGCTGAGGCAAAAGGAGATATTTACAAAATAGATGAAATAATTGAGCAGTGCAAGTACCATCGGTTACTGATGTAATGTTATACATTGTGTTTTGCATGTTATTGATAAAGGATTCTACAACTAAGAGGATAATGACCCCAAACACTCATTCAACCTATGCAGAAATTATTTAGCTCAAAAATAAACTGCTGTAGTCATTCAAATGATGTAATGTCCCCCACAGAATTCCAGTCTCAATCCAGTTGAGCAATATTTACGATTTGATAGATCAAAAGCATGACAAATCAAAAATTACTTTCAAAGAACTTAGTGGGAGTGTATTAGAGACATTTGAAGTAAAATTCCAAAGGACACTTTGATGAAATATGTTGCAACAATGCCTGAAAGACTGCAGTTATTAAAGCAAAAGGAAGACAATATTAATTGTTTACTGAAATCATACATTTCCACCCAGTTTCTGTTGTGCTAAATATGTAATTTAATAAAATTTTGATATTTTGCCTGTGATGTACCTTCTGTTGTTCTTTGAAAGTAGCCTGAAATCTAATTTTTGACTTTGTCATGACACTTTTGATTTGTACTTTGTGGTTTTTGGTTTCATGTTTATAGGCAAACATATTTCAATTCAGTGTTTGTGTGTGTGTTAGATATCTGCAACTCAAAATTTTCTACCCAGGTATATGTTTACAGACTTACAGCATTTATCTAAGGTGGACAATGTGAAAAGAGCCCATTGTGTAGCTTTGCACTAAAGTAAAGTATAAATTTTTGGAAACATGCAGTAGAACTAATGTTGTGAGGGGGGGAAACCTGTTTGTCCAACAAGCAAACAAAAATGATAATTTTTTGTCCCTTGGACAAATCTTGTTCTTTTTGGCATCAGGGAACATGAATTCCACATCCATAGCACTGTTAAAATTACACTATGTAACAAAATTTTTACTTTTTCTTGTTCCTGGACTGAAAGTGTTATTTCCCAATTGCTTATGCCTAAAGTAAATGTAAAAGACCTATTTTTTCTTCAAACTTTGCTTATGTGACCTGGGTAATGAAATTTTCAAATTTACCCATTTTCCAGAAAATTCCAGGTCGATTCAGTGATGAGTAGCTGATAGAGAATTTTTTTCGAACTTACAAGAATTTTCAAGAACCTTCTAGAATGTTGTAGAAGCCTGAAAGCTGTGCTGCTCCATAATGGGAATAAGTATCAATCTCTTCCCCTGGCTCATTCAGTGCACCTCAAAGAGGAATACAATTGTGTCAAGACCTTGATAGAAGCCTTGAAGTATGATAAGTATGGCTGGGAGGTTATCAGAGACTTCAAAATGGTGGCATTCGTGATAAGACTTCCCTAAGCTGTCTGAGGCAAAGATCAAAGCCAGTGTCTTTATTGGACCACAAATAAAGAAGTTCCTGGAGTGCACAAAATTCTCCAAGAAGCTCGGTAGAAAGGAAAAAAAAAGCTTGGAGCAGTTTTGTTGCAGTGGTTTGGGGCTTCTTGGGCAATCACTAGGCTGAAAATTATATGGAACTGATTGAGGCTCTGGTGAAGAACTATGGCAAAAGGGGCTGCTTGATGTCCCTGAAAGTCCATATCCTTGATGCTCATCTTGATAAATTCAAGGAGAACATGGGAGCATATTCAGAGGAGCAAGGCAAGCACTTCCACCAAGATATACTGGACTTTGAACTTATAGGCTACCAAGGAGCCTATAATGAAAACATGATGGGAGACTATATTTGGGGGCTGATATGTGAAAGTGATTTATGTTACAGTCTCAAATCTCGAAAAACTACTCACTTCTAAACATTTTTGTATAATTTTAGTATAAATACATGTAAATCTTGATTCATGTGTTTTATTTAGACCTTGTGTGAATGAAAATGTGCAAATTTGCCTGTTTTTACATAGAAAATAGATTAATTTCAAAATTTCATTATCCAGGTCACAAAAGCAAAGTTTGAAGGGAATAATGGCCATTTTCTGTACTTTTACATGTACTATCCAAGAACAAAATTTGTGTTACATAGTGTTATTAATGCAAGTATACTTCATTAAGAGCTAAGAAATACACATTTTGCAACATCAATGATGAAATCTGACTGACCTTTCACAGTGGGATATCCATAATTCCTTGAAGAGAGCAGGGTATCCAAGTCAATTTGTCTACCTCCTGGCTTCATTGTGTGCAGATAATTTTGTCTGTATGACCTTTGGACTTTGTTGCTGCTGGGCATAGGTTGCTCAGCCTTTTTAATTGTTACACATGGAGAATATCAAACAAATTTTTTCTGGGTTTTGTCTATACAGTTCAATAATCAAAAGGTGTGAATAACTATATTGATATCATAGAATTATACTATCATTTGTTAAGCTTGGTAACTAAGATGTATTTAGATTTAAAGTGAAATGAAACTTTGATCAGACTAAAAATACAACCCACTTTGAAATCTTGATTCGAAAGAATGTTGTAGCCTTTACACAGATTAAAATGGCTGAGAAAACTACACTCTCTTTGCCTCCTTCTCCTTTCATAGTTGTTCCTTCAGTTCCTAGATTAAGGCAACCTTTAGATAAATCAATTTCTTCCAATGCTAAAAATCAGTGACTTCATTAAAGATGACTTGTTGTCTTCATCATTTTGTGCTTTTAAGTCCATTTTTGGGATTTTTGCACCCTTTTTTTATTCTTTTATAAACTCATTGCCAGTGAGTTCTCTGTGAGTCTGCACCTCTTTGTCTTCATCAGTTGTTTGAAGAATTATGCTTAATTGCTTAGGGATTGTAACACTGTTTAATGGATCAGTAGTGACATCAGTTGCATCATTTTGATCATCAGCTATAGCCTGCAAGTGGAAGCCTCATTTTCTGAAACAATTTATGATGGTCTTTGTTTGCACTAGCTTCTGTACTTCAGCAGTGATAATAATTGTTGTCAGAAGATCTGTCTTTTTTTTAGTTTTTGAAATGAAAGGTTGCGATTTGTAGCAATCTTATGTACGATGTGCTGAAGTAGTATGAAACTTTAGTGAACTTTGAGGTTCTGGATGACTACGTAATAAATGTTATGTTTAGAGGAAGAAACTTAAGCTTTGTTTTATGGGGAAATATTTGCATGGTAAGCCATAGAGTTGTATGTATTTAAGCATCTTCTCTTTTCCCTTTTAGCAAGTTATTTTTCCCCTTTTTGAAGCCATGACTTGTATTTCCCATCATCCATTCATTTGTAGAACTAGCGTAAGAGATAAGGAGCTTTATGATATCTCTAGGGAGGTGAAATGGATGCTTTTCCTACTAGAAACAAGGGCATTTTTTAAGATCCTGCCATGTTTGGACAAAGGATTGTGATTTGATCTTAAGGCAGCTTTCCTCCTTCCATCTTTGAACTATGTTAAACATTATCATGAGAGTTAAGAAGTTTGAAGAAAAGTATGGCTTCAACAGCATTGAAAATATCCTTGTTCTTATAAGAGTTAAGAATTGCTGGTTGTTTGACTAAATACCTATGACTCACAGTTTAGGCTTGATCTGCTGTATTTTGAGGAAATGGAACCCCACTCATAATAACTCTTCCTGCCCACTTTTCTTTGAAATATAGAAAAGAACTTCTTTAAGCTCTTAAAATTTGCTGGAATGATCATGTTTCTCATTAGCCTTTATTTGTCCACTATGAAACTAACTTTAAAGATCACATTTGCTGACAAGTTGATCATCTGCCTGCTCATTCCAAACTGCTCAGCAATTTGCTGCCTTGTGTAACTCCTGACTGCTTGCATGGAGCAATTATTTCCACCTTTTGTGACAGTGTTAAACACTTTCACTTTCTTTTATGGTTAGAGTGCAGTAATCTGAAATATGTTTTTACACAACCTTTACTCAGTTGTCACGTACTTACTATAAATGTATTTATACAGTAATTTTAATTTACATGTTGGATGCTATAACTGTCGGGTGGAACACTATATCAGTGGTAACTTGTATGTAGAAAATCTGCTTCCCTGGGTTTGGGATATTATAAGCATTGAGACACTATATCCAATGACTCTATAAACATCTTTCTCTGTATTTTTTTGGTTTTTTACAAATTAAATGTTTTTATGTACTTTATATAATGTGGATAAGTTCATATTTCTTCCACTTCTTACTTGTCAAGTAATTGAACCAAAGATTTTATAAGCAAGATATTCTAATTCAGTTTGTCAGTAAAATAATTTGAAATGAAAATTTTAATTCATACTTGCAGTAACATTGAATATTAGGTTATTGTGTGATGAGTAAAGGAAAAATCCTATTTCCAAAAATATTTTTTGAGTTGTTACACCTGCGATTTAAACTCACAGTAAGTAGTAGTCTTTTTGTAACTCACTGTGAAAATAATTGTGATGAACTTAATTTTCTTGATAAAATAAGGCCAATTTTAAAAGAATAAAATTCTGTGGAACTTAATTAATGGATAATTAAATCCACAATTATGCTTTCCCATTGAAAATATTTTTATTGCCAAAGAAAGCATTTATTAATATATGTACATACACACAACATAACTTTTTAAAAGTTGTTTAGGGACTGTTTCAAGCTATAAGGTTTTTATTGTCTGTATCATTATATGGAAAGTAAGGTGAGGGGAATTTGTGTTTAATTGGTTTAATTTCAGGTGATGGTTATGGATTATTTGTAAGAAGATATGATGTGGAAAGCTGAGCTGTATAATTAATGATTTTTAAGTGAATATAAATCAATTAACATTCATACTGGAAAAGTGTGTGTGAATAACATAGAATATTAATGCTTTGTGTGTGTTTGCATATATATAAAAATGTGTGTATGTGTACAGCTGACCTTAACAATAATGTTTTTAGATAGTCACCTTAGAATTGGAAACATATCTTTAAATAGTGTAGTTTGAAAGTAATAATAATATCTTACTCTCTTTAATAACAAAAAGTGTTTAGAGATGAGAGAAAATTTTCAAAATTTTTGATTTGTATAAATTCTTTAAAATTTATTTTAGAACAATCATATTGCTCATTAAAAATGACAGGGTAAGTACCGCCACCCTCACCCCATAGTACATAACCCTATGGTCACATTTCACAAATAACTGAAACAAATAAATTTTGTAAAATCAAGCTTGACCAATGAAGAGGCAAACAAGTGCAGTTGAGGCAGTCAAATATATGTAAATTGTGAGCTAATCAAAATTTACAAAGTTCATGAAAATAATTCATGGCATATTCTTATAGTAATTATTGATAAAAATCAGGTTAACAATTTTGAATATATATATAGAAAAACCGGTGCATTTTGGTAACTACATTACTTAGATGTTTTTAAACATATGTATGCATTCTATGAGTTTAATCCTGTCCAAATGGAAGAGCACCTTTCAGGTGTTCAATACATACCTCCATATTTAATTTCAAATTCAAGAAAAATAATTCTATCAATTGAACAATTTTTCAATTCACATGTGTTTATAATTGACATTTTTCATTTTGTAAGAATTATTTAGTGTAAATCAAAGAGAAGAGTGAAAAAATTACATTCTACTTGCTTCAGAGGAATCTTGCCTGCAATCAGTAAATTCATAATGTTTTTTTCTAAATTTTCTGCTAACTCAGAAGCATAGACATATACATTTGTTAAGAAACTATCATCAGTTGAGAATGTTTTATTTCTCACATGATTTTCTTCTCTTTCATGATGTATTAATATATTCTTGTTTCCACCTTTTTGTAATATCACATCTGGTTTTAACAACTACTTGCGTGGCTCAGCTTTGAAAATAAAATTTTAGTACTGTTGAACAGAGCAAAGTATATAATCTACTCATGTTGATGTAGAGTCAATAAATTGATGTGAAAAGTTTTTTTTTGGCTTTATTGGATAGTTAGATGTAGTTGCTACAAAACAAGTGTAGTCTAGTGAGAATTTTAAATGACTTAGGAACAAACAGTTATGGAATTTATTTATAGGTTCTTAGACATTTTTTGTCACAAAAAATGTTTTATTTTAAGTTGTATTTAAGAGTTAGAATTTTATTTATCACAAGACATCAGGTGAATCTAGATACACTTATAGTGTATAGATCAGGATATGATATATTCAGGAGAATTGAATTAATTTGAGCTGTTTCATACAAGTCCACTGAAGAAGATTTATCCAAGATAGGGAATTATGAATTAATACCAAAATGCTTATGGAGTTATGCCAAATGAAATAAACTGAAAAAAATATCTAAACAAGAGTAGCACTCGGAGATCATACCTCAACCATGTGTCATCGACAACATTCGGCCTCAGAAACATTAAAATATGTTTGTTATTGATAGACACAGAATATATTTAGCATGACAGTGAGGAATAATTTCCTATACAAGTCCACTGAGATTAATCACAATCTGATTAATTTTGACTGAGTTAAACAACAAATTGCATGAATAGGTGGTCCCTGTGTTAACAGATAGTGATTATTTGGATATTTGTGAAAAATTGGCCCTTCAAAACTATTCCAAAAAGTTGGGTCGTTTGTTGGGTCATCATCCAAGTATGCCAAGTTTCATCCAAATCATTTAGTGGTGAAAGTAAAGAAGAGAAGTGTAATTGAAAATAACTATATATATAAAAATTGGAACCTTCTGACCAACATAAAAATTGAAAATATTGAAACTAAAGGAATTTTTTTTCCCCACAAAATAAATGATACCAAAACTAAACTTAATATTTTGAAACCAAAACAGTCAAGAGATATTTCTAATACCTCTCTTGTTTGGAAAGACAAATATTAAAACAAAATATACCTAATGCTTTGTATGGAAATTTAAGGTTGATAATTAAAATATTAAAATTTTAATTGACATAAATAGTTTTATTTTTAATGTACTCAACTGTCATTGATTTGTTGTGTGTAGTATTAAACCTATAATGATTTAGATATTTCTCATGGGTTGGGGAACACTGTACTAGTTTATTAAATGAATGCATTTGCTTTGTGACAAGAATGAAACTGTATGGTAATTTGAATGATGGTACACAAGGTGTAAACATTTAGATCCATTGTTTACAGTAATTTACAATGTATGTATGTATTTGATCAAATATTATAAGTTAATGTGCAATACGTGTATAGTTAATTGTAATTTTACATAAAACATAAAAAAAACGAGACATTGCAGGTACAAAACAAATGTATGCCACCCAGGCATTCACCATAAGGTGGGTAGTTACATAGTGTGCCATGTGTTTTGAAGTACTGGTGGAAGTAAGACCCAAATTGTGTTGGGTATACATGATAGATCCATTTTAACCTCAATTTTGCAGACTTTGCAGAATAGAAAAGAGAGGAAAAAGGAAAAAAGGAGAGTAGATGTGGGTTTTCCAGCCCACACTGTCCCATATCTTTACCACCTTGTTCTTTCTGCAGCCAGATGTAGGAAAGTGGCTGCTAAAAATAAATAAATGAATAAAAATTAAGTTAGAAACAATTGGAATACATACAACAATGGGGGTAGACAGTAAAACCATCCTTGAAGTTGGCATTCCATCCTCATAATGGTGTTTCTATATAAATACCACAAAGTTAAGGTATTACTATACAAGCCCAACCTGAACTGTAAGTATAGCTCCCATTCATGCTGTTGCCAGGATCTTAAGGTTCTGCAAGAATAACACAGTGGCAGATCTTGTATAGGGAAAGTGATAAATCTGCATGAATGCACATATACAAGATACAGCCCAAATTAGTAATTCTAATAATTTCCCATGAAAAAGATAGAAATTATTTCTTATTGTCTTTATTATAAGTTTGTTTATACTACTGTTTGCAAATTTAGGTATATATTTCATATATTTACTACAGAATAAATATATAAAAAAAAATATGTGATATGAATTTAGTGGAGTTTTAAACAAACCTGTAATTTATTGTCAGGTAGTCTGTCAGTAATATCAGGATAATTTCTGTATGCTGTTGTACATAAAACTGAGCAGTGTAGCGATTAAATGTAACTTTTTTTTTTAACCTGTATGTTTTATAGAGAATAAAATTTTGTATTGTATTAAATTTTGGAATATTATATACAAGAGAGTTAAATTTTCTCTGTGTGTATACAGTAAAACATTTTTAGCAGTTAGCTAACAAAGTATTAGAAAATACTATGACACATAGAAAAAATGAAGCAGATATTAGCATTTTAAAATTTCTAAAGTATACTGTTAAAGTAGTCAGCTGTGTTGTGTAATAAGAAAGTTTTTTGTAAAGAATCTTTAAGGAATACTTTCCTTTATGCACTGTTCCATTTTGCTGTAGATAATACAATATACTTTTTGTGTTAAAGAAAAATTGTTAAAATAATACATATTTTATTTACTGTTTGAATTTTCAATGAAAAAGTGATTTATTGTATGGCAGTTCTTTATATTATTATAATATGCCTCAATTTTTGTTTGTTTTTTACCATATCAGTGACTGGAGAAATGTGAGGGTCAAGATTCAGCAACATCCAGATTTTAGTCAGTATTTTCTTGAGAGTCCTGATGAACACTCCTGGCAGGAAAGTGACTTAGTGGATAGTACAGAAACTCGTATTCCACAGGATATCTTAGACACTTCTGAGGCAGAAACTTGCTTTCAGGAACACAAAGCATCACTGGAGGCTGATGAAAAGAGGAAAGAGTGAGTCTTTATTTTAAGGATCTTGATTATTTTGAGCATAATTTTTTGAAGCTTAAATTCATCTTTTTTTTAGTATTCTTTTGTAATCAAACACTTTGACATTTGTTTTTTAAAAGTTTTTGTGACAGATATTTCATTGAGGCATAAGTATTTATGAAATATACATATTTATAATATTAAATTGAAATATTTTAAGCTGCAATGCTTTATGTATTTATCATGTGTAAAATGTTAATGACTATCATGCCATTATTTTTAAGAAGAAGAAAAACTACTGGTTGTAATAAATTTTTATAGTTTTAGTTTGGTTTTTAAAACCCACATATGTTTGATAGCTATTGAATTGTAGCTCCTTTTATAAAAAATAATTCTTGGTTACTTAGAAGGAATAAAATGTTTTTGTCTGTCTCTTATGCTTTAGAATGCGGAAGCAGTTTAAACAGTTACTAGAAGAAACTGGGTATGTGACTCCTGGTAAAACACTTTCTGAAGTACGGGTTTTGTTCATGGGAAGAGAGTGTTTTGAAGCCCTTTCAGAGTCTGATCTACAAGATATTTATGATGAACACCAAAAGGAGATTACAGAACGAGCAAAACAAAATTTCCAAGAACTTTTATTAGAAAATGCAGAAATTTTTTACCATTTTACAAGTATAGGACCAGGTAGTGTAATTACCCAAGAAGACATCAGTAAGATCACAGAAACTTTAAAGGAAGACTCCAGGTAAGATTAATATATATCTTAGCATGTATAATACTTAATATATTAAGTAACTTTTATAGAAATTCTAACTTTTTAAACTTAGTTTGCTTATGCTTATTTTAACTATATAAGAATGCCATTGAAACTTCATAATACAGGGTGTTTGAAATTTGCCTCACATTTAAACCTGTTTTGTGTGAATAATATTTTTTTTGTAATAAAATACACAAAGCTCATTCTGTTCACATTTACTTCAATGTGAATCTAAAATATAAAAATTAAGATAATTAGTATGCTTCTCGTGGCCAATGCTAAAATCAGGGGGTTTGATTCCCATCGGTGGACTTGGCAGATAGCCTGATGTGGCTTTGCTTTTAGAAAACGCACACACTCCTCATGGCTAACTTTGAGATCATTCTGTATATTAACCTTGCCACTATCAACTACTATTATAATATTTATATTATACGGCATTATCACTATCTTACAAAATAAAAAACTAATTGATAGAGGTTTAAAAGAAAAAGAAAAGGATTTAATGAATCTTTGAATGTTAGTATTATTTTAAGATTTGATTGTCACAGAAAAAAATAAGTATTCATTGTGAGTATTGCTAGTGTATCCAGTCTGTTTTATTTCTATCCTTGAAACAAACTTAGAAATAAACATAATGAAAAATGATACCTCAAATTTAAAGTGTTTTCAGTTACTTATGTATGTAAAGCTTTAAAAATAGTGTGTTTAAATTTATGTTAATGTGCAAGCAGTGTCACTTTCCCATACTTAAAATCAATTGAGCAAAAGCGTACCGAAGAAAACAATTTTCTACTAGATTATCTTATATTCTCCATGTCAGTTTGTTTTGCAGGTTGGTACCATTAATTAATTTCATGATATTGTGTGCTTTTGTGACCATACTCTGGGCTTCCACTAGAAAAATAACTTTCTTAGCCACTGTGGCTAAACAAAGTAATTTTCTTTTAGCCACAGTGATAGTTGTTTAGCCACAATTTCAGGTCGCCACAAATTGTGTGGTGCATGACTTTTTAATATGCATCAATTCCATCCAGTAAAAAAAAATAGTTGTAATTATGTGAAAATAAAGAGATATATTTCTCAAAATAACACAGAAACAAAAAAAAAAGACTTAAAACTAGAATACGGTAGCACGACTAGTAAGTAGATAAATCCAATGGCAGCTCTTCAGCCAAATAATTCTCAACAGAAGATGTGGTATAAGTTGACACCTGAGGTTCTGAAACACATTTCTTAAACAGGGAATGGTACCCACGCCTGTCTTTGTGAGTGACCCAGTTTCTGAATACAGAGTCGAAGTTAAAATGATCTAAAGGTTTAGACTGCATGGATAAGTTCAATAACATTTCTGTCTTGGCCACAGACAGAGTGCTCCTGGCATCTGTTTTGATGCTGTTGTACTTGATAATTCCCTGCTCACAGTCAACAGATGTAACTGGAATTATTAATTCAATTGCTGCAAGCTGAGACAGATTTGGAAAAGTTTGACTGGTCTGGTGGATGTATTCCTTGTAGAAGTTCTTCATGTTTCTGTCTTTATGAGCATCCTGTTCCATTATGTTCCTTAGTAGCAGTCATTCAGTCAGTGCCTCATCCTCATTGACGAAAGGAGAGAAGTGCTGGATGAGTTTCTTCAGATTTTTTTTTTCACACCGACAGTCTGATCACTGTTGCAGGCTTCAGTTTCTTCAAAGCTGTCTTTTCTTTTGGAAGTGGATTTCCCAACATTAGTTGATGTTGTTGCTTCAACCTTCTTTTGAAACAAACTTGATATGTCTAACTGTTTAGACGTCTTTTTATCTGATCTAGGAGTTGTCATGATCTCAGTTGAGACACGTGAAACGAAACTTGGGATTTCCACTTTGATACAGACCGTATGCTGGTTTGATGAAAGTCAGGTTTTCTCTGATTACTGTTTGTGTACCATGGGCAGAATCAAATATGTAGCATAAGAAATGAAAAAAGAAATCATTAGCACAGCTGAGTAATAATTTGTTTTTTAAATTTAATTTGTTAGTTTTCATATCCCTGAAATCATAAAAATACATATATAAAGAAAATATAAATTACAATCAGTGGTAGTTTTATAGACGTTTCTTGTTTCTTCAACACATTGGGGGCGCCTCTAGTCATTTCTCATCACTCATCATTAATGGCATGTATGACAAAAATTTTTTGTCACACTAGATTTTTTTAGTCACAGGATGTTTCTTTTTGCCAATGGCAACACAAAAGATACTCCTGTCAGGATAAAGCATCTGAGGACACCAAAGATAATAAAATTGAAGTGCTTTGTTTTCCTTGAGTTTTTTAAGCTTACAGCAACCTTTCAAGAGAATCAAATGTAATTAGGATAATTGAGTTTTTTTTCCAGTTCTTTTTTATTTTTATAAAAAGACATTAGGTTGTAGCTGTTGATAATAAAAATAGTAATAATAATGACAGTTCTTCACAAGACTACACTTGTGCATTATGTAATTCAATAAGGCACTTCAACTATATGTTTGAAGTATAAATAGATGTATTGTGTTAGGAACTTTAAGATATTTAGGATAAAGAATTGTAATTTAAAATTATATTTCTATTTTTCTTTTTGATGGTTACAAGTTCAATCAAATTGACTGATCCTGTTTTGAGACAGGGTAGAGAATAAAACAGATACGATACAAAGTATTATTGAAAAAATTCTTTTGAAATCTGTTTAGGAGGTTTCACGAATTACATGAAGGAAATTTTAGATATTTGAGATGAGAAGTACTTTTAATTTTAATTTGAAAATTACTTTGCACAGAAACTTGTTCAAAACAGATACTCAATATATTCATGGACAGTGTTTTTTAGTTCATTAAAAATACTTCACTACAAATGTGATTTTTTGTTCATTTGTGAAAGACTTCATGTTACCTGAAAAACTGCCAAATTTTATAAAGATACACTATTAATGAAAGCTGTAAGTATTACATCTGTAAAGACTTTAAAAGAGTAAAAAGAGGTAAGTTAAATTGACGAAGCCCACGTTGAGAGAGTTAAGAAAGATATTTTTAATCTTAATATGAAAATCACTTTGACTCATCAAAGCAATCAACACGCTTACCTACATGTGACTCAAAATGAGAAAGCTTAGTGGTGGAAAGCTCAGAAATAGTGTTAAAACTGTTAGATGCATGAGGAGATTTCAGATGTTATAAAACAATCATTAAAAAAACATTCAATGGGAATTATGGTGTGCAAAACATGAAAGTGTAAAATTAATTTCAAACATCTTTGGCAATGCACACTATGTATGGAGTTGGAATTAGCTATAGAACTATTGAAAGAGAATTTTAAAAAATAAGGTCTAAATGAGAATGTTGTAGCTGTAAATCATAATATGTTATTAAAATGTTTTTAATTATGCAACTTATCAGTGAACATGACAGTTGTAGCCAATATAAATCACAGTTGAACAGAATGTAGCAGAACTACATTTTGACACTATTTAACTTTATTTAGAGGTTGTTTTAGGCCACTAGAGTTGATAGCTTTTGGAAAGAGTGTAACATTGTCTTCCAGTGCATAAATGCTCATAAACAGTAATCTTAAAAATGTATAAAGACTGGAGATTTAGAACTTCCAAAATAGAGATGTCCTGGTATTCTGTGTTCATCTACATTACTTTCTTTTCCAATACTATGAAGTCCAAACCATACACCAGTTATGGTAAGAAAATATGATCCCTTGTGAAAGGTAAGATTTTGAGAACACTTAAGTCAGCTGTAGAAGCTGTCCATGTATTCCACATAAAGCTGTGTAATGTAATAAAAACAATTCTTTTCTGTAAATGAAACAAGGGTAATAGCTAATTTCAAATATTTCCTGCCTTAAATAGCTAGATATTAAATAGGGTGTTAATTCTCTGTGTGTGTCTATATATATATGTATATAAAATACTTTTGTGAGTGAAACAAAAAGGTATATGTTAATTTCATATGTTGCTGGAGATTAAATAGGGTGTTAATTCTCTATATAGGAGCTTGTTCGCATTGATCTTTCAACCACTAGGTAACTATGAAAGTATCATTACCTTAACATTTAATATAGTAAGCATATTTTAACAAAATTTGGCAGGTTTTTCTTAAATGCTGTAAGTTTCCTACCTGAAGTAAATTTTATTAATGAAGTATTTTTACTAACGATTTATCTGAATATATGAAGCAGTGTTGACTGTTCTGTGTGCATTATAGTTTTCTTGTTAAGATTAGAAATACTTATTTTCATATGTTTCATATTTCATTTGCATTGCCTCTAGAACCTCCTAAGTTATTATGACTAGTTTTTTCAGTAAAACATTGTAAACTATCTACTGTATTTTTTTTCACCCTGACACTATAAACTGTCAATTTGACCAATCTTGTAGCCACTATCAAAAATACAAATAAGTGTAAATGACCTGTTTTCCTTTTTTAAAATGACTACAGATTATTACAGAAAATTACAGTTGTTTATCTTAAACAGCTTAACACACAAGTTTATATCTCTAATTTTGTTTTATTGCTCTTTGATCTGTGTCTTCTTTATGATACCATGATGTAAGCTGTAAGTCACACAGTAAATATGTAGCTTAAATTACAGTTTTGAATGATTATTAATGCATGAGCTACTCACGGGCGTATCTTGGGGAGAACAATTTTTTCATTACCTAGCCTGATAAATTCATAATTTTTATATTTAAGCTACTTTTGTGATTGTAAACAAAAAGTCTATGTAAAACAATAATTTAGTACTTGTATCTGGTCTCTCATTTTTATGCTGTTGGTTATCCTTCGATAACGTAAGTTCCTTATAATGATGTTACTAGTTACTAAAATAATTTTTCCTTTTTTGAAATGTACTCTTAAGAATGCAAAATAACAACACACACCCAAAGCCAAAAAGGGGTCTATAATTATTATAATTTAACTGGCTTTCTAACAAAGTCACAAGTGTCTTAAAATAATTCCTTTAGCTGTACCATATGATCTATGTGTCAGCAACTTTGAATCTGAATGCAAAATTACTGAAATCTGTACAGTGAACAAAACAGCATTACGTCATTCATTAAATTAAAATTTTGTGTGTGTATGTGTGTGTTGGCTACAAATGATATAATAGCAACTGTCAGATTTATTGGTGGTTTGTGAAAGAGGCAATTATGATAGGAGGGTGTGGAAGTGGATTTGACTTTTTGGTTTATATTTTTGTGAATGAAGAAGATTGGAGGTTATAAAAATAAGACTGTGCCTTAGCAGTAGTTTGCTACAATGAGTAATTTACTTAAAACTCAGGACATCATAGAGGGAGGATGAAAAAAAAAGTAAACAATGCCACATTACTCAGACAATCAGCAATTGCTAATTTATTTGAATATTTCATTTTTAAATTAAGAGGTTAAAACTTGTATTAAAATTCGATTTTCTGATTACATCTGCTAAGTGTTAGAATGAAATAACAAAATTAGAGGAATGAATACATTGACTAACAATGAACTGACAAACAGCCCAAGCTTTTGTGAAACTAAGAATTTTTTTGTTAATGTTTCGAGGTGTGGAATGATAAATTTAAGCTGCAGGAAAAGAAAAAGAGGCTCTGATATAAAAGTAAAGAAGTTACTATTCTAAAGCCTTATTGCTAATTATGTTGAAAATACATAATGTAAGTTGAAAAGTAATATTGTCAAACTGGAGCAAATTAACCCTGAACATCTTTTGAACATTATAAAACAAAAAATAGAAGAAAATATTATTTGAGAGTGTAATACCTTGCCTTGTCAATGGAGCCGTATATTAAGATAAGAAAGCATAATCTACTAAATGTTGATAACTAAGTTTTTGTTCCAAAATTCACTTTTTATGCCCAAAATTGTAACATTAAGTAAACCAAGAAGTAAACAAAATTACTTTTGCAACTTTTTGTAAAAGTTTTTGTGAGGGCATAATTTTTATTTCCATATTTATTTGTTTTAAGTGGTTGAAACCTTGCACCCTTTTCCATTAACTACTAATATGGTAAAAAAATTGAATATAAATAAAAGAATGTATGACCATTGATCTTGTACAAGATATTGAATCAGCTACAAATAAAGTTACTTGATTTAAAACAGTACTGGGAAATAGAACTTAAAACCATTTTGTTTTGAAAGATGGACTCTAAATGAATTGTAGTTAAGGTTTTTGTTTTTTTTAATTAATGTTTCCAAAGAACTTTATTTTAATTAGGATAGCCCATTTAATGTTTGCATGTATACTAGATGTGTGTATTCAAAGTTAGTAAATTAATTGTATGTAAAAGTGAGAAATTCAATATAATTTCTTAAACAATGTTCGCAACATGTTTTATTACCACAAATTAAATTTTTCTGTGAAATATGGCTTACAAGAAATTTAGTTAATATTTGCATCACATTAACTGCTTTAAAAAGAAATGCACAAATTTTTTATTTTTTGTTTTTGTAGTATTATTGAATAAATGTGGAATAAATAATATGAAACAAATTATAAATATAATATGTTATTTGTATATTTATTTATTTTTTCCTAAAGGTATAAAGCTTTAGATAGGCTGGACCAAGAAAGGATGCTAATGCTTCTTCGACATTTAGGTTTTGTACATGGACCCATAAGAGAACATTGTCCAGCTTTTCCAAACTGTATGGATAACCTTATTGAAAAAGTAATAGCTCAAAAAGCACATAGGTATGTCTTATAAAGTATTAAAAAAGTAAACTGCTTTTGTGATTAATTCTTGCTGTAGGCTTGGCCAAATTAGCCTAGTTTGTGACCTCCAACTGCCTTTATAGCTTTGATACTATAACTTCTAATGTGCTTCAGGTATTTTCGTGAAAATTAATTAACATTAAATAATCATTAAGAATCATGTGCAAATAAAAATTCAGAATTTTTAGTTTAGTATTTTGAGAAAAAAATTGCCTTTGAATACAGGAGTCAGGGTGTTTACTGCTCTGAGTACTAAGTTATTTTCTGTCTAGATTAAAAAATACTTCTTTTATCTGAAAATTTTCAAATTTATTTGCATAATCTTGAAATCCTTGTAAATAAATAACAAAATTTTTTCATAAAAACTTTATATTTGTTACTTTCTCTGTCATAACGAAAATGGGTCTGTCAGTTTGATCAACCCTGTAACCATTATAAAACTTTACTGGATGAAAAATGTGAAATAAGTGTGTAGCACTGCTCTACCCACCTTAGTATTGACTACAAAGCTGCGAAGTACTTCACCTGAAAGATTTTGCTTCTGACATCTATTTACTATGTTTTATTATACTGTTAGCAGTGAAGTAGAAACCTGCTGGTCATAAAGCAGTAAATCAATGCTTTTTTCATTAAATTATTACATAACACGATGAGTAGCAAAAACTTGTATGATGCATCTACCAGAACTTTCCCACAGAGTGTATTGTAAATCTGGCTCTGAGAACAGAGTGGGAGAGGATATAATTTGTTTTATTTTAAAGCAACTGCAAAAAAAAAAGTCTGAAGTAATAAAAGTGCAGGAAAATGTTTAATATGGTTCTTTACAAAGTCTGGGCCTATAAAGTAAACTTGGTAGGTATTTGGATATTAGTTATCCTCCTGTGGTGGGCAGAATTTAGCAGTGTAAGAATGCAGAATTGGTAAGTGCTTATTCATGTTTATGTTTATGTATAGAATATTAATACTTTAACAGTCAAGTAAAATAAATCAAAAGGAAGGATTGTGTTAAAAACGGCAAATCCAAACCTCTGACCAATGATATTTTTTATTGAATAAAACAAGCCTAAACAAAAATAAGATGTTGCACTAATTAAAAGGATCCCTAGGGCACAGGTTATTTTGTAGGCAATAAAATGTACCCTAGGTTTTGGAGGTGACTGTGGAAGCAGGAACCAAATTGATGTGGGGATTCATTCATCAGTATTAACCTCTGTTTGCCATTCTCACATAAATAATAATAATAATTAAACAGTAAAATAATCAAAATAAATAGAAATTAAGAGAGCAAGATGTGGGTACTCAAGCTCATGATGTCCCACATCTATATCACTACCTACAGACAGTTGTAGGAAGGTGACTGCTCCACAAAGTAAAGAAGAAGAAAAAAGTACTAACACTACTCTGGGGGTAGTAAGATAAACTTACCTTCTTAAGTTGGTATTCCAACCCCCATTATGGTGGTAAGGCATTAACTTAATACCCCAGCAGACATATTACATTTGCAAAAAGGGTCTCAATCAGTTATCTAAACTACCTAGTGTACTCCCAACTACAACCCATTAAGTCCACTGCAACTACCAATTTTCAGACTCTTGAACAAGCCTTTATATGAGATAAGGTATTTATCTGCATAAAAGTAGTGCAAGACTATTAACAACTAAAAATACTTATCAGTGATCTTCAGGAAAATTTCTTTAAATCTTACCTCTTTATATTTATTTAGTACATTCTTATATTTCTTCACAGAATATTTTAATTTTATTTAGAGTTTTTCTTCCACAATTACCTTTAATACCTATGGTACATTTTATATCCCACATTGTAGCCTGTAATCCTGTGGATCCTTTTAATTTGTGCAATTTTTTTTTTATTTTTAGAACATACATCACTACTATTTACTCTGAGTGTTTAATTTTTAGTTATTTTAAACCTAGCACAGCAAATTACAATATATATAAAAAAATGATTTCCAGTATTTATGATATGAAATTTATTGGTACTCGTGCATTGTCCTTGCTAAGCCTTGATATAAACCTTGTTTATTCTCTTGGCTGGAAAGGGGAGACAAATTAGTTTTTATAGATTTCAAAGATGCATTTCATAAAACCAGAAAATTATCAAATTTCTTTACACGTAAAGCCACAGTAATTTATCTGGCTTTCAAACTAAGCTATATATGGGTTAAAAAAAAACTTACTACTAGCAATGACTTACTCGATAAACTTCAAAATATCATATCAATTACAAGTTTCCCCTTCAAGCCAGTTACAAACAGCTGTCAGCTTTATGTAGTTTGGGATATGATCTTTTTTATTCATTATAGACGTGTAATTAAATAAGTGTAAGTAAATATGAGGTTTCAAAATAATGGAGTAGTGATTAGAACTACCCCTTGTGGGTTTGCAAAACATATTGATATATCAGCAAATCAGAGTTGGGAGGTTCTTATATTTTATCTTATAAATGTCTGAAGTTTGAGCTTGTAATATGTTAACCACTGTAGACATTGTGTAGACTAAAATATAAACTGAGCATTAAGTCAAGGAGATGTGCCATATGGCATGCAGGAAGAAGCATATTTGGCATTTGTTTTTCTAATCAAGAAATTAAAACTTGTATTCAAATATGAATTATAAACTACATTGTTATGCTAATTATACTGCCATACAATGATGATAAAGTTGGTCGATTAAGTTTTTAAAATAACTTAAACGTTGTGACATGCACCCTTTGACCTGTCTGTTGAGAAAGGTTAATCACTAAATAGTCAACTAATGAAATATTTATCAATTTTTATACACTTTCTCACTCGTCTGCTTCAAATTACAGAAAATGAAACAAAAAGATAAAACAAATGAACTAGAATTGTGGGATAAGCATGAAAAGTAATCATTTCATGACAGCCTTGGTATAAAATACATGGATTTATACACACATTTGTACACATTAAGTATTTATACTATAACATTTAATACCATATGTTTATCCTTTACAAAATTGGGTAGACTTTAGTAATGACTAAGTCTTTCACATACAAAAAGTCAGTTTCTTAATGAATTATTTTCATTAAATATGTGGTTGTGAGAATATTACAATATTGTTTGTTTGTTTTTTTACTCGTATGAGTGCAAATTGATTTTTTTGTCAAGATTAAATACTGCTTAAATGTTTCTCAAATTGCAGTAACCCCTTCCTAACCTATCAGTTTTTGTTTTGAAAAATGAAACAGATTCAATGTACATGAAAAGGTGAATTCCAAAAATAAACCTTTTAATTGATTTGAATTTAATTTTGAGAAATATTTTTATGAAATTTTGGACATGACTTTATTGACCCCAGTTTGAGAAAATGCTGAGTTAGAGTAATTTTTGTAGATAATATGGTTATTTAAAGGTTTTGATTTGTAAATTCTAATGTTTCATTTAATCATTGCAACTGAAATGCATGTTTGTAATATTTTAATTTTTGTATTGTAAGATTAAATTGAATGTTTTGTGAAAATCATTTTAAGTAACAAATAGTAAAGGTGGAATTGTGCATTGCTAATGATTATATAGTGCTGTACATGACCTATGCCTACATTCTAACTTATGTACAGATAATTTGATTCTATAAATTTATATGATAATGTAATACTTGCAGTAAATTCCAAGAGGCTTAAAAATAGGTATAAGGCTGGCTATATTTGGTGCAAAATTCATGTGCATTTTCTTTAATAGTTGATGTTCTGGATATAAAGAAGTGCCACATTATGTATTTCGTTGTGTACATACATGTTTCATTACAAGATGAAAATGGAAAATCTGGCATAAGTTCTTTAAATTTTTTTAATGAAAGAGAGAAACTGTGCAGATTTATTCTTTCTGTGCCAACAAATAAATGTAGCACCTTTTGTCTGATGAGATATAGTATTTTTATTATAGATAGTGGTGGTTTTTGTATTAAAGTAAAAAGTTCAAACACCTTTAGACAAGTTAGAATATTTAAACTAACCATAATTCTAAGGTGCTATTACTCTTTCACTTAATTATATCAAATAATGTTAAATCTAAGTATTGTATATGAGTTCTTAAAAGTTACAGCTGTCATTATTTTGTTTTACACTGTGAAATTGTAATTTGAAACAAATAGTTTGGTCTGCAAAAGTTTCTTATACTTTAATAATATTTTCTTGAATGAGTACCATTATTTTCAGACCTTCTTCTTGGAGTCGAAATAGCCAGTGGCTTCTCGAGTCAGAAAACAATCAGCTTAACCTAGTCTTATTAGGTTCTGGTGGTATAGCAGATGAACTAGCTAACACCATTAGGGTGAGAAAAATGTTTGACTTATTCTGGTCTTCATTATGCTTCTGATCATGTATTAAATGTTTGCAGTGTAGTGTGTTTCAACTTTTATATACCAATAGAAGTATAAATTAATATTATTGTGTGTATTAATTTCAGCTAGTGTATAATTTTTTAGCAAAAGTAAAAACTTTTATATTTGAAAGTAACCTTATTTCAATTTACATGAACTTTTTGCTGTATACATTTTCAAACCTGTTTCATTTAGGGATTCAATAAAACAACACTTTTTTCCAAAACAATTTGTCAATAAATTTTGATTGTTTTACCAGTTTTTGTTCTCCATAGGCCTACTGTACAGATGACATTTTTGAAATGGAAAAAATTCAGTATACGTTAGATTTTAGAATTATTGATGGTGATGTTGGTTTGCCACACAACTCCTTTCGAACGTCAGATTTTCTCCCACATGGTGAGTTATGCTGCTGTAGCACTTATTATAAATACCAAGAATGATAAAGAGCATCTGTGGATGTGTTAAAATAACTTTTATTGTTTAGTTGAAATAATTTTTGAACAGGACACAGGTTTCCATTTGATCTGTTAGAACTGTAGTCAATATTACTTGTGTAAAAACTACAATTACAGCTTTAAGCTTTTAACTAGTTATAAATAAAAAATTACTGTATTCATGCAGAACAATAATTTCTGATGATCTGATCTTTTTCTTTATTTCTAGGATGTTTTTGTGTGTACTCTAACCACCAAACATTAGAATATATTCGTGAAAGTTTGGAGAAAACCTTACTTTCCAATCTAGAACAAGAGGACAGGTTGCCTTTTCATGGATTGCCTATTGTTATTTTGTTTGCTGCTGATGCTAGTATAAATGAGAAAGATCTGACTTTCCTTCGTGAAGAAGGTCAGAACAGGGCTAAAAGGTATGCAGTAGCAGTGTAGCTGTAATCTGGGATTTTGTTCTTAACTTTTTAAACGTTACAGGTTTTAAGTGCAACAACATTTTACATGTAATATATGCACAGTTGTTTAAATTTAATTATGTTTTGCATAAAAGAAAAGAGAATGGACTGAATAAAACTTTGAAAAGTACAAAGTATGATATGAGAATTATTAAATCAATAGAATGCTAAATATCTTTTAGAAGATGAGTTGTTATGTGTACTAATCAGTTGCTTACAGTAGAAAATTAAAAATTGATTGGCTTCATTACAACCTTACATTGAACTAATTTTTTTTTTTAATTATTAATAGCTAATAGAAAAAAATGTCTTAAATGTAATGGTCATTGATAAAAGTTCTCGAGCCTTGTTAGATAGTAATAACACAAGAAAGAGTTGGTGAATTTTTTAACTTTTGTCTTTATGGATAAAAAGAGAATTACCTTTTTTTGTAGTTGATTGAAGAATCTAGATTTCTACATGTATGATTGAAGTGCCTTATTTAAACAGTTAACACTGGATTATTATATACAGGGAATACAATCTATTATGCTGGATGCAAATTTAGTATTGATTTTGATTATAGTACTTTGGGTGTATTAAAAAAAAGAAATGGCAAATGGTGTTGTTCAGTATTCTTAGAAGAATATAAATATCAGGAAATAAATGGTAGGGAGTTTTATTCATATGAGCAGTGACAATTACTTAATAGTTTGATACTCAGAGTTAAGTTTAAGATTTTTCTTAGTTTCAGAAACAATAAGATCATTTTTAAAAATGTGTGGATAGTTGAATTTTACAGCTATAGACATTACCAGTTCTAAAATTCATTGTTTTCAAACTGTTTGAGCTAAAAGTAAGCTTCTTCCAATAAATGCAGAGGCTAGTGATTTGTGGCTTAGACTTATCCATGAACAAGTACTATCTGCACAGGTGAAAAATTTAATGTTTTTCACATTTTCAAGAATGAAGAATAATTACATCAGATCAAAATTCTATAATTAGGCCTAGCAGTTAATAAAACTTATTCTTAAAATTTCAATTGTGATTCTATTTTGCAAGAAATGTGTAAGGATACAAGTTTTCAATATTTTGTGTGGAAAGTGTTAAACCTTGCATTGAGTTGTTGATTTTGAAATAACTAATATCTTATAGAATATGCAGAGTTTTTATTTTTTGCTACATTGTTTAACTCAGCTTGTATTCAGAAAATAAAAAGCCAGTATATATATTGTTTACTGAATTGTTGTGAAAGATCATTTTAAAGGCATTTTATGATATTCCACTGTTTTAGGTTGTCATCTGTAATTTTGCTGTTTACTAAAAAAACTTATTACTTTTGCTTAAGTATATCTTATGTTGATTTTGTTTTCTAGCCTGCAGTGTCCGTTTATTGATGTAAGTAACAGTGCCTCTGATACTGAAGAGCGGTTTGATGAGCCTAAGCTTCTCAAAGCTTTACATTCCCTCATAGAAAGCATTCAGAGAAGAGCTGACTTGTTACAGATCTACCACACGCTTCCTGAACAGGCTGTTAACCCTGATATCAGGTAGGTGTATTTATTGTGCTGAAGGTTCACATGTAAATGTTGTATATTATCCAGCTGAATGGGCCTGGTATTATTCTTAAAGAAAAGTTTTCATAGACATGTTTTAAGTTCGTTTTTTCTTTGTAAGTATTTCTATATTTATACCAGATCAGATTTTTATCTTTTATTCTTAATTATACTTGTATGTATTAAAATATTTTTAAATTTATTCTGTAACTTCATTATTCTAATTCAAGTATTGTCGCACATCGCGGGCGCACACACACACAGACATTGATGAATCCATCCAAGGCAAGGCTCTCCAATTTTTTAAAATCCTCAGTTCTCAGAGTGGTAAATCAGAAAGAAATGTGTTGCTCATGTTAGGTATAAAAGAAAACAGAAATGCACTGTTTTAGACTTTAATTGTCAAATGCTTTGTTTTTTATTACTGCTCTTAGACCTGTTTTGACTTATGACAACATTTTTTGATGTTGAGTGCATGTTAAAGTATCTTGCAGAATTAAAGTAAAAATAATAATTTTAACTATTTCAACATTTGTAACTCAGAAATATTTTATAATTAATATTTTGTCATTTTGTTTATTTCAATGCAATTTGCAAACAAAAAATTAATTTTTATTTATGTTTAGTTTTTATGATTCTGATTTCTAGTCATTATGCAATTGTATATGTTTTTCATGCCAATTTACATCACTGTTAGTAATTGTATTATTGTAGTTCTTAGCTTTCACCATTTTATATCACTGCATGTGGTCTGAACAATTATTAACGTGTGTAGTAGTTACAAGCAACAGTTAAGTCAGTTGTACAGGTTATAAACTATTCACACCTGTCTAAATAAAATGGTTTGAACAGTAAATTATGGTTTATTGAGAAACGTGACTATTTGTACTGGTGTGAACAAAGGATTCTAATAGGAAGTTTAAAAACTCGGAAGCAAAATGAAGATCTGGGAATTTTTTATAGCTTTTTTTTATTTTCATTCATGAAAATTTTAGTGTTAAATTATATCTGATTGAATTAATACTTCAGTAATTTTCTTGAATCACAAGATATCATGTAAGTTTAATTTAGGTTCATCAAGTGTGGTAGACATCAGCAAGAATTGTGATGACTCAAATCCATATTTGATGAATATTTTTGTCAAATTGATATAAAAAAGTAGTGATACATAGCTGAACAAAGGTAATTGTTAACACATTTTGAAAGATGTGGTTGAAGGTCACCATTAAATCTGTTTTTGCTGTTTTTATGGTCATTACAATCATCAAAAAGAAGTAACAAAAAATATTCTCTTTCCATAGGGATCAACTGATTTTACTTAATCTCAAAGTAACCATCGGAGTTTCCATACTATAGCTTTTGATATGCTTTATGCATTATCATGAAATTTGTTAAGCTTTCAGGAAATATTAAGTCTTGTCTACAAATAATATTTACATTTTTATTCAAACTTTTTCATGAATATGTGGGGTTAACTGCTCCAAGTGCAAAATTATTTTCATGTTAACATCAGAATTTTTTTTTTCATCTAAAAATTTTCAAAGTTCATTTGCATAAACTTAAGTTCCTAAAGAAATATCACATCTTTCTATTGTTTTATTTCAGTAAAACTTTGTAATGATCTGTTATTTCCTACAGTCTAACTTAATATGGACTTGGTTGATTTTAACAACATTGTAACCACCATAAACAAGTATGAGATGAATTTAGGTTATCCTTTCATTTGTTCTAGAATAACCACAGATTGTAGAAGGAAACTACAATTGATCAACTAGCTTAAAGTCCTTTTCAGTTGACATCTATCTGTTCATATTTGATTTTGTCCTTTGACCAGTATCTAACTAAATCTCATTGTTGTATTAATTTATTCACATTACCATGTTGAAAGATGTAATATGAGCTGCTTGCAAGGATACCTTATGAATAAGTTGTATTATTATTTTTTATTTAATATAACCTTATCTAATATAACAAGTTTTTAATTCTAATATTTTAGTTACCTTTAGAATAATAGTTAAAGAATATACACAACAAGCAAGAAATAAAATGCCTCCCTCTGAACTCTGTTTTTTGTTCTGTGTACAAAATGATTTCATGTTATGATTTAAAAAAAAATCTTTATCCCAAAATCTCATTATTTGCATATTTCTGAAACCTCATAAATACATTTCAAATGTTTGTTTTCAGTAAAACTATTTTCTGTACTCTAACTATGTGAGGGTTGTCACTTGACCAACCTTATAACTATTGTAAAAAATTAGGAAATAAATATAAATTATGCTTTTTTTGTGCTGGAATGTCTACATGTTATGAGACAAAAATAATGTTTAGTCTAATTAGCTTAGTTTTTAAAATGCTATGTATTTATAAAAATAATTTGTAATAATAAAATTTCTAATAGTATTTTTTATTATTAATTATTTAATCATTATTAAATCATATTTAGTTAAAAATAAGGTCATTTGAGAACTTGGTACTACTTCATGGGGATGTACACCTTGAGCTGCATATAAAAGTACGACAGTCACAGTAAACTTAGTACACTGATATGGTTCAGTCTCATGTTAATTAGTGCCTCTACCATACTGGTGACAGGAATGGTAACTTCAAGAAGTTTTATCTTACTTACCCCCAAATGATAGTGTCTTATTTCCTTATTTTTATTATTATATTTTTCTTATTTCAACATAGGAGAGCAGTCACCTTCCTAAAATTGTCTGCAGGTTGTGAAGGGTGATATAGATGTGGGACATTATGGGCTTGAACACCCTCATCTTGCTCTCCTAATTTCTAATCTAATTGTGTCTATTTCTTTTGTGTGACTAGCGAAATGGAGGTTAAGACTGATAGATGGTGTATCCTCACCGCAATGTGGATTCTACTTCCACAGTTACCTCCAAAAATCTAGGGTACATTTTATAATCACACATTATAGTTTGTACACTTGGATCTTTTTTAAAAAATGCAGTATATTTTGTTTAATTTTAATGTGTTTTGTTTTGGCTTAAGTTATTGCTATAATATTAATAAGAGGTTGGGATTTGCTGTTTTTAACACGGTCCTTCATGATTTTGTGTACTTATCTAACTTCATTTAAATGTATTTATTTAGTTTCACTAATATATGTATTATTATTATTATTATTATTTATTATACTGAACTTCCAGTCAGGCGAAGCTGATGTTGCATAATGTGTGTTGCCATGGTGCACATACTTATGTTAGGTATCCAATAGTATAAAACTGACCATTAGTCTTCTCTGTCTTGGCTTTGTTTTAGTGGATTAGTATTGTAATATACAGCTACATTTCAATTATTAAACTTGTTTTTTTTTTTAAATATATACCGACAAATACAAAAAGTAAAGTAAACAATTATTTCTTCTCGCTATGACCTTTGTGTACTCCCTTGCTGCTGGACATAGGTTGCTAAGCCTTTAAAACTTTTGTACGTGGAGAATGCATAAAACATTTTTTTTTTAGGTTTTATAAATATATAGTTGAATAATCAAAAAATTGTAAATACCCACACTGATACCATAGAATTCTACTGTAATTTATTAAGCTTAATAACTAAGATGTATTTAGATTTAAAAAAATCAGGAACTTCTAGCAGACTGAAAACACAACTTATCTCCTTGAAGTCTTGGATTGAAAAAAATGGTAGCCTTTTCACAGATCAGAAACTGTTGATTGGTTTTTCACATGTTATATAATGATTTAAGTGTATGTAAGGGATTATTTTCAAAAATTAAAAAAGGTGAAGTGGGCAATTGTGTTTAACTCGGTACATAAGCCATATCTCAGCAAAAAAATAAAAAATAAAAAAAATGATGTATTTATTTTATATTCTATATTGGTATTATTAGTAATTTGAGTTTAATTTGTACAAAGTTATAGACTTAATATTTTGGTATCACAAACACATAATTGTAAACGGTGCTGCATTCAACGTACCATATTACTTACTATTTCTGTGTCTATTTATATTTTAAATAAAGAAATAAACTTGCATATAATATTAAATTATGAATTATATTTTACAATGTCATTCCTATCTTTCTGACATAAATTCATCAAATAATAGTTCAATAAAATTTTGAATGGAAGTCAACAAACATGACATGGCCTTTGACCCATGACTCATAGCAAAAGAGTTAAATGAATTTCTACCTGTGACTTAAGAGCCTTGAAATAATTTCCAAAGTTTCTCAATCTGGACATAGTAAAAAACTAAAGTTTTTGAATAGACCTTTAATAGTAAAATCTGAAATAACTTTATTTCATTGTGTGTTTTCAGTAACCAACTACTTTCTATATCTGTGAATGTTGAATTTAAAAGATGGTCAGCATAATGAGGTCAAAAGAAACTACATTTGTATTTAATTAAATGCCACAATATAATTTCAACCTCTGGGTTGTTAAAAATGGTTTTGTAGTGTATTTTATGGCATTTTCTTTACATAGATATACTATAGTAGAATTAGTGTTATATAGTGGGAAATTAAAGGTTTATCAGTAGTGATATATCTTATTTGATAATATTTGTAATAACTATTTAAAAAGCATTTGGATATTATCATATTATCAATATTTAAAAAATGAAAGGGGTTTAGTTAAGATTCACATTTCACATCAACACATGCATTCACTAATATTAGGGATTTGATTCATCACAATGGACATAGCAGATAGCCTGATGTGGCTTTGCTATAAGAAAATACACACAATATCCTGTTTATGTTATGAGATGATAACCACAACATACACTTAAAAGTTATCAAGTTTGAAATAATGGTAGTTTCTATGTGACCAGATGTTTTACCTGGTACACTTTGTTAATGCAGTTATTGTGTCAGTCTAATAACTTGTGCCCTTGGTGTGGATTTCTGTATGTGGTGAGGGGACCTCCCAGGGAAGGTTCTGTTCTTTCAGGTTACCTCCTCTGGGATCTAAACATTCACCCAGGTGTTTGCTGTGAAGGGCTTGAAAGGATCATCGTGGTTGAGGGGTCCAACCCTAACACACCACTTTGGCCTTGAATTCCTGTAGACGGGCAGCCTTTTGGTGGCTCCCTTTGGTCAGTCGGCTGCTCCACTTGGACTAGGATCAACCAAGTACCAGTGTTGGAAGTTCTCAATGGGTGTTGTGGACATTGTGTCTGATGCTGGTGTTTGGGTATAGTGCTCACGAAATCCTGGAGTTGCTGCAGTGTCCTTGCTTGACATTGTAATGCGTCTCTTCGTAGGGATCAATGGGCACTGAAATTTTCTTTTTTCTTATGGATCCTTAAAATAAAAATTTAAATAAAATAGTGAAAAAACAGTCAATAGGTAAATGACCATGTCTTGAAGACTGATCAGCAAGCTTCAACACCTGTACCACCAGATGTACCTCATTTTCTCATCCAACATTCTCTTTCAGAGAAACCTTTAGGGCAAATGGTCCCCCTTTTCTTTTCAGAAGCGACTGGAGGGATTTGCTGGCTCTCCAAAGTCAGTAAAGAAGCTTCGATCTGGAGACATATTGGTTGAAACATCCACATCCCAATAAAGTGAATTCCTCTTGAATTCAAAGGCAATTGGGAATATACCTATTGAGGTTACACCTCGTGCTACTTTGAACTCATCACGAGGAGTTATTGTTGAGGGATTTGAAGAACGTCCCCAAATCGGAGATTCTCGCTGGTTTCACCACTCAAGGAGTTTCTGCAGTGAGGCGCATCTCCACTCACAAAGATGGAGTTACACTGCCGACAGATATCCTCGTTTTGACATTTACATTACCACCTGCCACCATCAAGGCAGGTTATCTAAATTGCAGGGTAAGGCCGTACATTCATAACCCTCTCTGATGTTTTTAGTGTCAGAGGTTCGGTTACTCAAACACCTCATGTCGTCCCCTGACAAGTACTCCTTGTGGTGGCAAGGACCATGATGCCTATGAGTGTGAAATGGACCCACATTGTTTCAACTGCAATGGTTCTCACCCTTCCTACTTTCGTTCTTGCCCTAAATGGTTGGAGGAAAAAGAGGTGCAGCGTTTGAAAATGACTCATAACATTAGGTATCCTGAGGCTCGGAAATTGCTGCTTCATCTCGGACATGTGCTGCTGCACTTCATTCCACAACTACAGTGGGAGCGCAGACAGATCTCTCTGTGGCTCCAAGAGAATCGTTCTCTAAACAAATGAAAAGCCTTATGACCTCCATGGTTAAAAAACTTGATGAATCAACTTCTACACCAATCTCTGTTCCTCCCATACATTCCAACAAACCCCAAGATCCACCTCCTTTGGTTCCAGGTACAGGCATTTATTTGGATACATCTTTTTCTCCCACCCCAAGATGCAAAACAATCATTTGTTCGCATCCTCAGTCACTGGAATCCCCTTCCAACAACAAAGACCTGCCCAATCGGCCCAGGGCAGGATTCATGGAAGTCGATAGACCTGTCCCGAATAAGGAAAGTAAGGAAAAACGACATGATCATAAACAGAAGAGTTCTCTGCCCAATTTGCCAACACATAAATAAAAATGGCCACTCTGATTCAATGGAACTGTTGAGGTTTATGTTCTAATCTGGATGACATCAAAAACTGATTGCTTCCTACCATCCTGTTTGTCTCTCCTTACAGGAAACATTTCTGAAACCTGCCAATACAGTCACCTTTTGGCAGTTTTCTTTTACAGAAATGACAGGCTGTATGATGGATGAATGTACAGAGGGATGGCATTGTTGGTTAATCAGCATGTGCCCCTTCTGTTTTTGTCACTCAACACACCCTTGGAGGTTGTAGCCATCTGTGTTTTCTTGGGTCATACCATCACTGTTTGTTCTCTCTACCTGTCACCTGGAGAGACATATGATCAATCAGACCTTGATGCTCTCAATGAACAGTTGCTGTCTCCCTTTTTAATCCTGGGGGATTTTAATGGACATCATCCTCTCTGGGGAGGTGCTGTTATTGATAGGAGGGGTTGCTCTGTAGAGCATATGCTCTCTGATCACAACCTTTCTCTTTTCATTACTGCTTCTTCTACTTATTTCTATGTGCTTAGTCAGTCCTTTACTGCTATTGATCTCTCAGTTTGCTCCCCTTCATTATTCTCCCATTTTACATGGAGGGTTGACAATAATCCACGAGGCAGTGATCATTTTCCTATACTTTTGAGAGAGACTGGCCATGGTTGATGCCAACTAACCTGCATGCCCCAATGGAAGCTGGATCAGGTAGACTGGTCTACTATCACTGCTCTCACAGAACTTGATGCTGCCATCGTCTGTCAGCCATCAGAAGAGGACTGTATGGCAGCAGTAACTGATTGTATTATTCAAGCAACTGCTCAATGTATTCCTAAAACCTTGACACGTTTTCCATTATTTCCTTGTCCGTGGTGGAATCTTGCTTGCCACATGGCATGGGAGGCTCAATAACGGGCCTGGGATACTTTCCATAGATATCCCACACTTTCAAACCGCACTGCTTTCCAGCAGGCCCATGCACATGCTAGATGGGTAAGACATCAAAGCCAAAAGGAATCTTGGATTAAGTTCACAACTGGCATATATTCTACTACCAGTTCCTAAGTCATATGGGACAGGGTTCGAAAGATCAGTAGGCACTACAATTCTGTCCCCCTCTTGATCTTACTCTCTGATGGTCAAGAAGTAGCTGATGTCCGTAGCATCACCAATACTCTAGGTGAAAGCTTTTGCTGCATATGTAGCACTTCTGCTTATTCCTCCACCTTCTGGGCCATCAAGACTTGGGCAGAGCATTCACCTCTTTCCTTCAGAACTGACTGTCTCTATGACTATAATCGTCCCTTTACACTGGTGGAACTGAAACTGGCCCTTCATCAGTCTGGCAGTTCATCTGTTGAACCAGATGATGTACACTATGACATGCTGCACAATCTATCTTCTGCTTTTCTTGATATTCTTCTCATTGTTTTTAACCGGATCTGGCAGGAGAATGTTTTTCCTAATGCCTAGCACCAGGCTATTATCTTACCTTTCTCTGAGCCTGGGAAAGATCCCAAGATTCCTTCAAACTACTATCCAATTGCTTTGATGAGCTTTCTCTGTGAGACCTTAGAGAGGATGGTTAATGCTTGTCTTGTTTGGTTCCTTGAATCAAACAATCTTCTATCGCCCACCCAATGTGGGTTCTGATGACAGCACTTCACCATGGGACCACCTGATTCGACTTGAAGAAACTTCAATGAGAGAAGGCTTATGACACAAAATGGAGTTATGGCATTTTGTGAGACTTCCATATATATGGATTACGTGGCCATTTACCCATTTTTATTAAATTTTTAATAGATAGGAAGTTCTCGTTGGTCGACACTTTCCCATACTTTTCTACAGGAACTTGGAGACCCTTAGGGCTGTGTTTTGAGTGTCGGACTTTTCGGTATAAAGATTAATGTCATCACTGAGAAACTCCCTCTCACTGTTGCAAACGGGCTGTATGTCGACGACTTTCACATCTCATGTCAGTCGTCGAACGAGAGATATATTGAGCAGCAACTACAAACTACTCTCTATTGTGTATTGTAGTGGACCCGGCTTTAATTTCCCTCTGAAACCGTTTGCATGCACTTTTGTCACCAACGGTGTATTCACCCTGATCTTGAACTCCATATCGGTGAGGTTTCGCTGCCTATGGTCCCTGAGACCAAGTTCTTGGGGCTTATCTTTTACTGCAAGCTGACCTTTATATCACACATTAAGCAGCTATGGGTCAAATGCACAAGAGCACTGAACATCCTCTGTGTCCTCTTTACCACCAGTTGGGGAGTGGATCTATATTCTGTGTTAAAGATATATGGATCACTGGTCTATGGCTCTGACAGACCCTCGCCTCAAAGATGCTGGACCCCATTCATCATGAAGGACTGCAACTTTGCACTGGGGTTTTCCGCACCTCCCAGGTCAGAGCTTATATGTTTTAAATGCTGTTTTGTTTTACCTTCATTTCCTTTTATGAATTTTACTGCATTTACTTTTATCTTTTTACTGGACATTTGGCAAACTCTTATTACACTTTTGCTTCATGTCTTTTAAAACTCATTACTTTTTGGAAATGACCATAACTACACATAACCCAGAACCAGGACTGAAAAGGCCAACTTCAGGTGACTGACATTGGTTCTTGTACTTACCTGTTAGCCTTTCTGATGGGCTATGATAATTACCATTATGCTACAGAAAGTCTTTTACAACTACTCTTACTGTGATTTCTCTCTTAACATTGTAGACTAGATGTCAACATTGGGTTTATGCTATTTATGTTTTTAAATGCTGTTTTGGTTTACCTTCATTTCCTTTTATGAATTTTACTACATTTACTTTATTTTTTCCTTTTTACCGAATGTTTGGCGCAGATAGCCTAGCTGCTTTGTGCCATAAAACACTAAATCAACCAACTACTAACTTGTGAATATAGAGATTTGAAATTACTCCTGGAAAAGTCTTAATTTTGTTACCTGTAAAGTGTATGCACCTTTTTAGCAGAGAAAGATCTTTTCCAATAACGGGATACCTTGTTAAAATATTTGTTAAGAGCAACAGTAACTAGACCATTGTTGCTTTTATAGAAGAACAAAATATAAAAGACTGCTTCCATCTTTTGTGAATGCTAAAATATTTTTCTCTTTATCAGGTTTTCATCTTTCACATTATATTATAGAGAAAAAATTTGAATTTTACAAAAGCACTTGGAATATTTTAAATAACTGTTTGGAAACTAAGTTTTTAATGTATAAATTTTTTCTGGAAAACTAGACTGCTGAAAATGCTTTTTGAGTAAAATTACTTTACACTGTGTTTGTCAAACTTAAATGTGTTACATTCAGTCAGTCTAGCCAAGATGATGAGAGCTGATTGTTGTAGATGTCTTTTTTTGTTTATTGTGAACTAATGTATTGCCACATTAGTGTTGTATAATCTTTTAAGTGTACCGACTTATGTGCCATATACGGTGATATATATGTCAATACACCTGCTTTAAAAAAGAAAATAACCATATATTACATGTAGGTGTGATATAAAGAAAAATTGATGAAGAGAAAAATCTTTTATCACTCTTTCCATTCTCATTCTATCATAAAAAGGTGTTAATGCAGATTTTCTATTTGATTCCATTGTTCAAATTTTGTAGTATTTTTAAAATGTAACATGATTTAAGTATATTCACATTTTACCAAGTAAAGTTTGTGTTGGAAAGATTATGTTGACATGCTAGACTTTCAAAGTTTCTGTATGTGTGTTCATACAGTTGTCTAAGAGGTGAGTGGAGGTGTTTCATTTCTCGTGTAGACATTTTAATTCTAGAAAAATATTAATATTAATCAGAATCATGAAATTATCTAACTTGGTGAACTAAATTAAGTTGTTTGTTGTTTGTAACTATTTAAAAAAAATGTACTTCATTTTGACTATTGTTAATGATCTACTCTACTTAAAGGTTTCCTGTTGATATTAACTTCAATTGCATAATTTTTACTTTGAGGTTTGAGAAATAACAGCAATCAAGGAGTGGTTTTTATATCATTATTCTAAAATTAAAATTGTACATGAGTAAATTGTCTCCAATCACCTCTTAGACAGTTGTATGAATACATGTACAGAAATTTTGGAAGCCTGGCACGTAACTGTTATCAGGTGGAGAACAGTATTTTATAACAAATATTAAAACACAATATTACTGAAAACATCTTTAACTGGAGATATTTCTGAATTAACAACCCATTAACTGCCAGTTCTCTGTATAGGTTACAGTTTCCCTCTGGCAGTTGAATGCAAGTGTGCTATATATGGTGTAGAGCTTGCAAACATTGAGAGTGTTTAGAGCAGCTGCAGCTGATGAGTTAAAGATGTCTTTTGTAGATAAATAATAGTCCTAATTACTGATAACTTATAATAAAAAGAAAACTGTATACATTATAACTAATAAGTAACATACATTAATGTAGCTAATTCTCCAAAATTACAAGAAAGTACATAATGTCTTATGAAGTCAGCACCCAAGGAAAATAAAATCTATAATGATCAAAATGCTTTGAATGAAAAGTTAACTAGCCCATTACTTATTCTATTTTAGGCCATAAACACATTAAAATCTTCAAAGATTCTGTTGAAAGTTATATTTTATGACTGTTAATTCAAATCTATATGTCTATCATAATTTTATTTATTTTAGGATCATCATGTGCATGCTGTGTGGAGATCCTTACACTGTTGAGCATGTCCTTGGGCCACTTCTTAGTCACCAGTGCTGCTTCTTTTCTTCACCTTATACTATTACTTTAGAAACTTATTTGGGTGACTGCAAACGAAGTGTTGAGGTACGGGTTACTTCCTACCATGGGGCCAATGCTTTCAGAGAAGAACTTGTTCATGGGTTCATTCTGGTTTATTCCACTAAAAGAAAAGCTTCACTTAGTACCTTAAGGTAGGAAAAGGATAGTGGTGAGTTTAATATATTTACAAAAATTAAGTTTCATAAATATTTATTGTTTAATTGTTTAAAAGTTTCTATGTTACAATTATCTATGGAGAAAACATCAGACTTGTTTCTTAGAAGAGAATTACATCCATCCATATTGAATAGTAAATCAATAATCCAAGATTTATTGTAGTTTCTTGTTTTCCCTTGAATTTGGTTTTGATATCATACATTCTAGAAGAAATGAAAAGTACTGTGAGAACAAAAAATATTTCTATGGTCAACATGAAACTTTTGTTTTATTTATGTATCAAAAATAGATCACTTTTAATCATAACAGCCCTTTCATGTTATGCATGGGAACATATGATTACGTAGATATTTTTCTTTTACAGTGCATTTTCAATGAACATTCCAAATATCCCAGTCCAGATTTTGGCTGTCACAGAAACAGGTAGTGCAAATGCTTTTTTCTCAAGTGATCTGTCACATCAGCTAATAACGGAGGGGAATGCCATAGCTGATAAATTACAAGCTCACTTTATGACTTCAGTATCTACATGCCAACAAAAGAGTAAGTTTTTGTATTGATGATAACATGTACTTAGAATTAGAGTATTGCTGTTTATACTTCAAGAATGTATTATTGGTTTTATGATAAGATGTTATGTAATGTTATCATTGGTTGTTTTGCAGAGAAAATAAATTTCAATGCTTGTTTTGTCATTTGAAATGAAAAATTAAATATGAAATAATTGTATTTTTAAAATGTCTGTTATGAAAATACATTAATTTTTTAAAATTATTTTTTCTGTTGTAAATTTTATTTGCAGATGATTACATCTTAATGTATGTATATTTGCATATAATTTTAATAACTGTGTGTTCACATAAGTTTTTGAATAGTGTATAACAGTAAGAATTTGAGTGAAAGGTGCTATTACTTCTATGTAAAATATTTCATGTATACGTTTGAACTTTTATTAATTTTGTACATACGTGTGTGTGTGATGTTTGAAATATCTTGGAAATGGAAAAATAGCAGTTACCTTTATGGGCTTAGGTAAGAAGAAATGTAATTTATAAATTGCTGTACCCTGGCATATGTCTGTGAAAAACTTAAAAACAAAGCATTTGTGTTGGTATTTCATGGTTGCAGCTTTTTTATTTTTAAAGCTGCATTCTACACACCATTTTTCAAGGAGGTGTCAGAGAGGAAGCCTCAGATAGAAAAAGCCTTCAGCATGGATGATTCAGATTATTCTTTGGAAAGCTTCATACCTGTACCACCCCCAGTTCCATCTCGACAAGAGTCATATCACATACGAAGTGGATCACTAGAAGATGGGTAAGGTTAATGTTGTTCAGGAAAGTTAAGTTGAAGAATATTTTGTGATGTAGTTTGATGTTTTTAGCCCAATATTTTACATTTTAAACAGTGTTACAGAAAAAAAAAGTGAAAATGACCATTTCAGCAAGTTATAGTTAAAGACATGCATTTTATTAGAGGCTTCATTACATACAGCTTTGGTGCCTATAAGCAAAACCATCCAGGTATGGTACAAACATTAGCATTGGTTGATTACTTCATACATGTACCATCTGTCATGGGTTTTGAAAAATATTTTGCATATTACTGTTACTCATTTCCAAAATTTGAATTAAAGAAATGTTGATTTTTTCTTAACAATATAGTTATAGTTTGGTATCAAGTAGAATGAAAGTTATAAAAACAATTGTACATTGATGATTTCACTGCAGTTAGTGTTAGGGTAGAAAAACAACAGATAAAACATTTACAAAAAAACTTTTGAGATCCATATAAGAGGTTTTAAATGCTATAATAGTGAAATATGAAAACTAAAATCAAAATTATTTTTTTATTCTGAAATGAAACTCAAATTTTTCTCAAATTGATTCAATAAAGGCTTCATAAATTTACAGACAAATCTGTAGTAAAAATATTTTATTAAAAATCTGATTTTTTGTGTACAGCAAACTTCTAATATTTACTAAAAACTTGTTATTTCATGAATCCACAAATTGAGAGATACAGTATGTATAGCTTTACTGTTATAGGTGCTTTACAAAGTTAGTCAAACTGTTGGAGTTTGTATACAGATGGTTACAGTTTTATTTTTTCAAATATGGTGATTGTGTTATAGAATGAGTTCTTGTCAGTGGTAATTGGAGACCAGAACTTTAAGAGGGAAATTAATGTTTTTCTGAAAGTAAGGGAGATGATTCATCAGTACTAGTGTCACTAAATTCACTTTTATCACTATCTGCATAGATTGTTCTAGATTTGTATTTGTCTACATCCATCATTTATGCCAAGATATCTGGATTATGATTTTAATTATTTAAAGAGATTTGTGTCCAGTAGTTTATGAACACTTCTGTTCTGTAAATAAAGCAAAAGTTAAAGATTTGTTGTATCTAACAAAATACTATATAAGCAGTTCTAGTGTATAATGGGCATTGTAGGCAGCATGTAACATAATTTCTGAAAGCCATTAAAGTTCATTAATAAAACATCACTTATACAGTTAATAAATTATTCCTTTATTTCTTTTATTCTTTTAAGTAAAAATAATTCATTTTTAAATCTTCATTGAGGAAAATATGATTTAAAGTTCCTTTTTCAATACATCTGAAGACACTGAACATGTACAGTCTGCATATGGCATCTTTAATTAAAGTATTGAAGTACTAAAATAATTTCAGTTCTTTTGGTCAAATCCTAGTGATGTCATCTTGAAAAAAGTATTAGATTGATGCTTTTATTTAGTGCACATATATATTCATATTACAGTTTGTTCCAGAGACCATAGAATACTAGAGTAGGGGGCAGATATGGTAGTAAATGTTATGAAAGCTCAGTTTACTTGTCCTGAAAAAATTATATGGATGATTTAGAGTTCTGTGTTATATACTGAAACAACATGTGTGTGTGTGTCATATATATATCTGTATTTTAGTTCTTAAAACATACTTTTTTTTTTACTAACAAATGAATTTGAAATTTCATTTAGTCTTACAAAAGTATTCTTTTATGGAAAGAATTACATTTAGGATTTTTTTGTGAAGTTTACTGTGCAGAAGATTTTTCCTGATATTTTCCTTTGTTGGGAAATAACAGAAGGTTTTGTTAGTCTTTGACATTAATTCATTTAAGATATTTTTAGGACTTAGTGATAATTGTATTAAAATTTGTTGTTGTAGGTTATTTCAGGAAGCTTTTTAATGATACTTGATTTAATGTGAGATTTCATAGAAAAATGCATAAAGATCTCGGTTGGATACTTAATTTTAATGAACTTGTATTGAGCATTCCAAGAAAAATTTGATAATGAGAAACCCACTTCTTATAAGATAATTTTGAGATGACTTGACTAGGTAATGAAAAACTTTATAATAGACACTATATTTTGACAAGATTTTATCCTCAGGTACAAGTTTACAGAAGTCACATGATTGAATATTGCTTCACAGTATAATATAGGTATCTTGGTACCAAAGGTTGTTGATTTAAGGTGAGGCTGTTTTCTTCAATTTTTATTTTGCATTTATTGATGTTTGTTTCTTTTTTCAGAGTTAGTGTTTTGCATGGGTATACTTTGGTTTTTTTGAATTTCAATGGTGGTAAACATGGAAGGTTTTTTTTTTCATTATGTCCAATGAATCTGTTTTCCTGTTTTCTAACTACTTCTCTGTAAAATTCTGGACAGCTATTGCATGTTATTTTATAAATGATATAGAAATTGTGATTTTGTGTAATTTTTATTTAATAATGATTTTAGTTTAGTGCTGGTTTTTTTTCATAAATTTAATATCAACTTGAGTTTTATGTTTAATACTATGTCTTTTCCAAGTGTTAATTATTTTTGAGCTGATATCTGGGATAAATGGTAAACTGCAGTATAATGTTGTGTTATTTTGGTGTATTGCTGTCATTATTGTTTGCAAGTTGAGTTTTGAGGTTTTTGTACTGGTGGTTGTCTGGAAAAGCTTTTACAATGGTTAGATGAAATAATTTGGTGTAAATGAAAGAATGCTTTATAGAGTTGAATTCTTCATATCTGTTCTCAGTTGAGCAAAGTCTTGAAGCTGTGTGTATAAGATTTTTAGGGTATTAATATTTTATTTGGATATGTGGGTGGAATTCCTGGGTATGTAGGAGGTGGTCTACCTAAGTGATTTTTTTGGTGAATTTTAGTTTTGAAATGTGTGTTGATTCTAATAATGTTGAGGTTAAAAAAATACAACCATTTGTTATTTCTGTGTTCAGTGGTGAATTTAATGTTAGGGTAAATGGGGTTTATTTCCTATAGAAGTGAAATTGGCAAAAGTGTCATTAACATATTTGTACCATTATATGGGATGATAAAATGCAAATTTGTATGGCTTGTGTTTCAATTTGAATCATAAACATGTTGGCAAGAACAATTGAAACAAGGTTGACCATCTGTTTGAAAAAGTTTTTGTTGTTGATAATGAAGTTGGTTTTTGTTATGAATTCTAAAAGGGAAATGAAAAGTGCATTGGGGATATGAATTAAAGGATTTGGGTCACTACTGCAGAGATCGAGTGCAACATTACAGGGTTATCTGATGAGAACTTTTGTGAAAAGCAATACAACCTTAAAGCTAGCCATTAAAGCTTTGGGAGTTAATTTCTTTAATGTGTTTGTAAGGCCAAAGACATCTTTAAAAAAGAAACCTACAGAAGTCATGTAAGGTGTGAAGGCTTAGGCTATGTATTAGTGAAGATTATAGTTAAAGTAGTCATAATTGGATAGTATAGGGCAATTTTTTGTGTATGGTTTGAAAATGCCATGAAGCTGTGGCTTGCATGAATCAGTTTTCCTTAAATAAAAAATATCTTCAGGAATCAAGTTGTTTTTCTTCATTTGTGATAGGGTTTTGTTTTAGTTGTTTTTCATATGGGTTTGTTGGGTTGTTTGGGATGGGCTTAGGTCTCTTATTGTGTGAAAGGATGCTCATTTTGTTGATGTGATCTGTGTTGTGCAAGAATATAGTGTTGTTGCCTTTGTCAGCTTTTAAAATTTTGATGTTGGTATCTTTTTTCAGATTGTAGATGCAATTTCTCATTTTTTGAGATTTTTTCATAGTTTACAGGTCTGGATAACAACAGTGGTTTTGCTTGAGAAAGTGACTTGTCAAACAGTTAGTATTTGGTCAGTTTTATTAAGTGGATATGGCATAATGTCCAACATTCAATTACTGTTATTGAAAATATTCTGAAGATCAGTAAATGCTGAGTTGATACATACACAATAAAAAAAAAACTTCACTTGTGAAGTGTAGTACATTACTTTGTCAGAATGAAATTATGGTTGTTTCAGTAATCAGATTACACTTGTTACTCATGTTTCAGCATTTAGTGTGTGTATGTGTATTGAAATGTTATCCTTGTTTTATGTAGCAAATTTACTTTTTGATGCAAATAATTTATGTAGTTTTTTATCCACTACTAATTTTTCAATTTGATATAATTTATACCTAAGTTATTTGAACATTGAAAGTTTCATGAGTTGTCACAAAAAGCTTTAGAGGTTAGTAACATAGCATGTAACACAAAAGCCAATTCATATACTGTTTGCAACTTCAATTTAATTTGTTGATCATTCAACATATTGAATTCTTTTGGAGAGAGAAGTGAAGTATTCCTGAAGTAAGCCAATGGATTTTCAGATTGGCTTTTTACTGTGAAATTTTGAGTTAGTAACTTTTTGTTAATATTATTATTTTGTTAGGTTTGAGAAACTTTTGAACACAGTTCTGAACAGTAAGTTACTTATGTGTTTGTTAATTGAAACAATATTTTCTATTATAACTTTGAAAGCCTCTTTCTTTTGTGCTATAGAGTGGATTCTGAAGGTGTGTATGAACAGTTACCAGTGGATAGTGGTCATGGTCCTGATGATGAAACAATTTCGCCCACATCTTATTTAGATGACCCTCCTTTAAGCCCAAGTGATGATAGTGATTTATTCACTAATGCATGCAACCAGGAAAATGGTGAACATTTAGTGAAACCTAGCCAGTTAAAAAATAGAAGAAGTTTTCAAGCAGGTAGGTGGAATAAAGTAAAAGTTTAACTAGTGCAATAACTTTTTTTCTCATATGAATCAATCATAAGTCTTTTATTTTTTATTGATATTGTTATTTTTAATGACATACAAACATTTTTGGTAATAACAAATTTGGTGAGCAAAATGAAAGAAGAAGGGTAATTAAAGTGCTGCACACAATATTAGAATACATGGAAACTTGTGAACTGTTGCATCAGAAATGTACTGTGCTGCCTGCTGGATTTAAAATATAGACCTGGATTTCTGTGTTTGGCAGTTGTTGGGGAAAACATAACATTTATGATGCTGTAGTTCACCACTTTCCATGTGTATCACATTATAGAGCGAGATTTTTTTATTTGCCCTCTAAATGTTGGGCATCTCGTGTTAAATCAATGTCTTGAATCTTAAATATTTTTAGCATATGTATTTAACTTTATCTCAAAATACAAGATCTTTTAGTACTTTTATGATCTTCAACAACAGCAAAATTTGTATGGATTACTTTGGTAAATTAAATTTCTTGTGTTTTCAGAATTGCATTCCATTGGTATATTATTATATTAATCAATAGTCTATTTACCATTTTTCTGTTATTGAAATGCTTTTGCATGAAGTTGTGAATGATATTCTACATTAAGTTTCTTGACTTGAGTATTTAAATTGTAATGCTACTGAGCTGTGACAAAAAAAACAAAAAACAGAAAATGTTTGGGAAGACATTAGGTAACAATTTATTTTTCTTATTTTAAACTAAATTACTAAGCATCTGTTTACCATGGTTACACCAGAAATTAGTGCTCACTTACAATAAACTCAGTAATGCAAATATTTGTAATATAACATAGCTGTTAGTGATGGATGAGTTATTATTTATTCTGAAAAGGATTCTTATTGCTAACTGAATAATGAAGGAATAAAACAATCACAAATTGCAAGATCATCCATACACATACCTCTGAAAGCATAGTTATTTTATGTGGTGTTTTTTAATGAAAGTAATTTTATTTAATCCTGTATATACAGATAGTCAAAAATGCATATGTCACAACCTTCCATGGATTTCAGAATTTAACTGCAGAACTTTATTACAAATTTCTCAGTACACTCAGCATCCAAATATAGTTTGTAATTGGAATTTTCATATTATATAAGGTATACATTCTTAATTTCAAAAGTAAATATTTAAATGAATTTCCAGCCTGCAAATTTCTGAATATTGTTTTCTTTTTATCCATATGTGATCTTATAACTGTTCCCATAACTTACACATTTATGCTATAGATACCCATGAGCTAAAACATTATTTTTTTAGCTTCTGAGCTTCTTGCTTTACAGAGATATATGTAATAAAGTGAAATCTACATGCCAAGCTTCTAATTCATCCTGTTTTTCCAAAACGTCATTAGTTCTTTCTTCACATATGCTGTTGAATTATTTGTAAATAATATAAAGAAAAGAATCCAATGTACTGAATGTGATACATTTAGAAGCCATTTAGATAACCAGTTTTGAAAATGTTGCCTTTGGTTTCTTTCTTTGCCAGTGTTTGAACTTTGCTTGAATAACTGTTGGGATTATTTAATGCATTTATAGCTTAATTAGAAAGCCAGATAAATTTTAGTACTTTTTAGTCATTCTAATTTGTATGGTAACGGGATTTTGTATTTTAAATCTGTTAGACATTAAAGGTATTACAAATAATTGGTGAAAGATTTGATATGTAAGAATCAAATTTCTTATTTTTTATGTATATTTTTATTTATTGTTATGAAAGTAACTAAAACATAAAATTTAGAAACCCATTAGGTTACACAAGAAAACTAAAGGAAATTAATTAAACAAAATACTTGTGACAACACTTAATGGATTGTACACATTCCAGTTGTGCTTTACAAAAAAAACCATTAAGCATAATAAATATCTTTTGCCATATTGTGAAGTGCATCTGTAGAGAAATGAAGTGAAAAATCTATTTGCCTTGGCTTTACAAATGAATAGTGTATAATTGTCTGTTATAAGTGGAATCATTCTAGAAATAATAAAGGTGTACTTCTGGTTCATTTTTTGTATCTTGTTGTATGTAGTTAAGTTACAAAAAATTCTGAAACAAACCTACTAAAAATAATTAAATATTAATTTAAAAATCAGATTTTTTTGTGTACAACAGACTTGTAATGTTAACTGAAAGATTTCCAAATTTCATGATTAGAAAATTTGGTTACAGTATGTCTATTTTAAAGGCTACCATGTATGGTTACAAGGTTGATTATTTTGACCAAACTCATATAAATTCAGTTAGAGAATGAGCAAGTTTATATTTTAAACTTTTTTTTTCATTTATAAATTTTAATAAAGTTCACCAATTAAAGATTTTAATTTTGTGTTTTATATACTTCATACATTTTCTGTTTCTTATCTAATAAGCTTTTATATCTTTTAGGATTAAAAAATATGTTGTTGCTAGTATTTGATGTCTTTAACGTGTGTTTGTTCCTACAGCTAATTAGTGGGTACTTCCCAAAATCTTTTTCAGAGTTCTATCACCAGTCTTTTCCTAGCACAGAATCTCTTGACCGAGCTGTCACAGTAAAATCTCGAGATTCTGCTCCTCCTTTACCCCTCCCCCCTTCTCGATTTGATAGAGACTCTCACACAGGTATAGATCTCACATTCCCACCTCCTCCACTTTCAACATTCACAGGAACTGTAGCCTCTCCTTCATCCTATCAGACTCAAGTTCATTATTCTCCTTGTCTCTCTTCTAATCAGTATCCCCTTATCCCAGGATCAGCCCACCCTTCTCTTTATGCTACAGGAAGGAGAAGGCCTGGTGGTCATGATCCAAAGTCCTCTCCATTTTACCAGTATTCTCTAAAGAAAACAGAGCGGGGCAAGAAAAATGAATTAGGAATTCCTTCTGCTCCATCAGCCCCCAGCCTAGCTTCTACACAGCCAGGAATGACAGCTGATGACTTGGATGCCTCAGACAGTATTACTGATGATGATGATACATTGTCATCAGGTTTCAGTGGTGATTAAAATTTTCCTTTCTCTTTCTTGATGTGACTGGATGCATTGTTATAAAAAAGAACATATTGCAGCATGAGCTTTTGTTCAACCTTTGCTTGAACACATTCCCTTCTGATTTATATTTTGTTTGATATTCATATAAGTCACAACTCTTCAACCATTTTGATCTCTCTTCGTTTTATTGAAGACTTCTGCATGACAACGTTTCTCTCTTTGTATTTTGTTTACATTTTAGTGAGTAATATAGATGTTGTATGGCATGTATTGTACACTGTTTAAAAAGTGGCATATACTATATATGTTACTATTCTGTTTATTTTTACATTATTGTTCCTTTGTTTTATTGCATGAATACCAGTTGTAAAAGTATCATCCAATTTATAATGCATTTTGCAGTGTTAGTAGACAATCACATAACCCTTTTAGTGTTCTTTTGAATTTATAGTAGTTCATAGTAACAAGCAAGTAGTTTTTTTCCCAGCAACATGTTGGATTTCCTTGAGCATTTGATTTCCCTGCACATCTGAGACTTACTGTTTTGTGTATCTGATAGATTTTATGTTGTGTATGTAAAAATTTTAACTTGTGAGAGCTTGAAACAGGTATTTGTAGATATGAGATGTATCATAAGATGTCTGTCTTAGATAATACTCTCTTACAGTTTGTGGAAGAAAAAGTGTAACTTCTGTGTATGTTTTTATAAGGTAGAAGATTATCTTCCTAAGATTTTCTGATCACAAAAATGATTTTTTTGTTAAGCCTTTCACATCAAATAGGTCAAAGTATACATGTCGCAATATTTTAGTTACATTCACAATGTAATTAAACTACTTTATTAACAATGTACACAAATACTTGGCATCAAACATAATAAATAAATCATGTTTTAGTATTTAAATTTTAAGTTTTTAATTTTATAAGGAAATATTTTAGAAAATCCTCAATCTCCCTAAGTTTGAGAACTGTGACATTTGCTCTTTGATTTATTTTCACCCATCTGAGAAATAATGAATTTAACATGCATTATTTAGTATAATATTACTCAGGTAAAGCAGTCTTTATAGCCTTCGGTCTTTTTTGGTTTCAGAGTCAGAAACAAGAAAATCAGATATTTCTTACTATGCCCATCTATCATATTCTCTTTCACAAAATGCCAGTAGTTCTGACATTTAATATTACATTATTTATCATTAATAAAAAGCCAATTTTAATCTATCAAATGATGTGTTATGTTGCATTGTTTTCTATACAGAGAATTGTCTGTTTTGTTTCCAGTTCAAACATTATTCCTGTGGGAAACACATCAACAGAGTTAGCTGAATATTAATGGCTCTTATCAGAAAGATAGAAAACTAGAAAAATTGTAATACTTATAGAACATTGTCTACTTTTTGTGTATTAGTATTATTATTTTGTGTCCTTAGATTTATTATTAAATAAAAATACTTATTGCAGTAGTACCTTTAATATAGGAAAAGTAGGATTAAGTTTCATTGATAGTCAAAGGCAGAAAAATAAAGCCAGTTAAGTATTAAATTGTTTGTTTTTATGTATATATTTAATATCAGGCTGTTGCATATGAAATGTCATATTTTTAAAGGAAAATATGAAACAAGTACATTGTTTTGATGTTTAATTTATTTAAATAAAATAAGTTTCTATTGATTCAGTACATTTCTTCCACATTTATAAATGCCATGTATAAAGAATTGTACATTCTTTAATGCATTGAAGTCTTCAAAGACACTTTCAATTAACCCTTGGTTTGCAAAAGTGTTTTTTCCTCTAAGAAAATGTTCAAATATTTAAAAAGTGATTATCTGTGAGGGGAAGATCTGGCAAATATGGATGAGGTAAAGTTTAATTCTGAAGTTCATTTAGTTTTTGTACAATAACACAAGACATGAGATCGAGCATTGATGTGAAGCAGCGTGAGTCCACTGTGATTGACTATTACTGGATGTTTTTGTGACAACTACTGATGCATAATTTTAAGCTCAAAACAGTATTTCTCTGCTGTGATTGTGTATACTGGGTTTAAGAATGAATACTAGATCACACCTGCTTATGACTGCTAAACACTGACTATAATCTTATTGTGAAGAGCTGGTTTTGGTGTTTCTTCGTTATCAAGCAGTTGTCTGGATTGTTATAAGGAATCAATTTTTCATCACAAGTGACAATTCTTTGAAGAAACAGTTATTTTTGTTGTGAGCAAGGAGTGAGGTACAAATTTCAACTCACCTTGTTTGATGTTTTTTTAAGTCAGTTTGTGATGTACTCATTTATCGAGCTTTTTCACCTTAGCAATTGCTTCAAGATGTTAGAAAAACTGTTGAATGATAAACATTAAGTTTATTGGCAACTTTTCTCCCCATTTGGAAGGTATCTGATTCATTTAAGGCCTTCAGTATTTGCTAATTAACCCTTTCCAGACAGGTCAAAAACTCATGTTTGTTCACTTGCATTTAAAATTTTATTAAACTACAATTTTAAATATTTATCTCCTTAACTTTGGTATCAAACTGTAGACTATAATTGAAATTTTTATATAATAATTATTTAATTTTTAATTTAAAAGTAAATATACACACACACCTTAACATTTATTTTTGTCTTGTGTTGTAAGTTGAGCACAACACTATTTCAAATTAAATGATAGTGTTGTCAAACATACAAAGTCTATAGTTTCATACGAATTAGGAACTTGATATTAAGAAGCTAGAATATAAAATAAAAACCTTTTATCTTTTCTCTTTGTATCACTATATTTAGTGAATCAAACACAGTGGCCCCCATTCACCTGTTCCTATTTTCGGAAAAGGTCCATTATAGATACCTACTTCTATACATGACATGAGTAATTAATCAGAATATCCTCTTAGTGGTTTTCTCAGCTATTCTCAATTGTGTCCTTTCTTTTTTTAAGATAAACCTTTGAGCTGGTAAGCTGAGTTTTTAGTCTTGTCATGATTTCATATGGTCATGTAATCATCACATTTTATATGATGGTTATAAGATCAGTCAAATTGACTGAACCCATACAGAGACTTATTAGTGAAAATAACATAAAATATAAAGTTTTTTTCTTGAGAAACATTTGATAAAACTATTTGGACTTAATAATGATTTCAAATGTGAAATTTCAAAATTTTCTAATGCACAAAAGTATATTTAATCTTAAAATGAAAATTAATTTGCATGTTGGATAAGTAACATGCAAAAATAAAAAAGCATGAGAAAAATGTTTAAAAACCTCAATACTTAATTTAAAATATCTGATATTTTGTGTGTGAAAGCCTTGAAATGTTTACTTATGCTAAGTTTCATGAAGATAAGCTTCCTAATTTTAAAGTAATAAAATGAAAATTATAACAAACACAAAATGATTAGGAGGTCGGTCCCTAAGACTGACCCCGAACTGAAAAAGTAAATGGCTGTCTGCCCCAGGGTTCATTTTTCAAGGCTCATCTCACCTGAGTACTGTGCTGTGCCCTTACCAAATGCATGATTAATAATACAAGCTGCTTTTGCTACATTGTGACAAATATGAACTTGTACAAGAAAACACAAATATCAGTTTTACCTGTGGTGACAAAAATCTTTATAAATATGATTTAGTTTCTGAAATAAAAAAAATTAAGTGAGCTTGGAATGAACTAGATAATATACTATATTATTCTGACAAATTTATGATAATGCATCTCTTTCAGCTACTAAAAATCAAGTTTCAAATTTGCACATGAAAATCTGACATATCTAGTGTAACAGCCTGTTATTTTAAAAGTAACTGAAGTGTAGAAATTAAAATATATTATGTCAGGTTATGCAAAATAAAGAAATATAATAATAATTAAAATTTTTCACAGTTGTGTTTATAAAAATAAAACAAACTTAATTCCTTTGCTACAAAGTCAGTAGAATCATATGACCTTATTACCATTTTGTACTCATAATTTACATACTATAGCTTTTAATGCACGTTATGTGTTGTCACAGAATTTGACATAATTTTATTAAATGATAGAAGTCTTTTATATACAGAAAAACACTTTTTAATGAAATATTTTTACTAAAGATTTAACCATGAATACATATAGCATTTCTATATACTACTACAAGTGTTGAGTGATTTCCATATCAAGATTAAAGTTACTTCATCTCTAAGATTTCTAATGTTATTTTTCAGTAAAACTATATTTTATCTGATATTTTCTCTAATCTAATTTTATACAAGGTTGGTCAGTTTAATTGACCTTGTAACCATTAAAAAATCAAAATAAATTTATCCTTTCTTCTTTCGAGAATGACTTTAAATTGTAATATGAATCTAAATTTCTTTGTCCAAAATAGCTTCACACATATAACAATATACTTCCATTTATACATAAATGTTATTATTTTCTTGTTCTTTGACCTTCACCTAATTACTATTCTTGTCATTATAAGTTATACATCACTTGGCAAATATAGAGCTCATGTTATTACTTAAATTCATTATGAAGGGGTTACTAGTGAGCACACCTCATGAAAGAATTTTATATTTCTTATTTCACCAAATCGAAGCTCAACTAACATAAAAGGTTTCATGTTTTTACATTTTAGTTAGTTTTATAATAACAAATGAAGAAAACATGAAAATCAAGAAAAAAGTACCTGAGTTGTCATTGTTTTTCTTGCTGTTACTTGTCTATGACACTTAACCCTACTTTTTATACTAATGGTAATACTGCACTAAATAATTTTCTATTTAATCAAATGATATATTGAAAAACACAAAAATAATGTGCAGAAAACATCAGACTATTGTCAGTAGTACTGGGAATTTGTGATCTTTGTGAGGTAGATGGTTTATAGAAAGCAGCAGGTAGGAAAAGGGTGTGCTGTGGATAAAACCTAATTCTGTCAAAGTATTTTGTTGTGAAATCTACTGCAGGTGAAAAGACTCATTGCCATCAGATGTTACTCCATACATAATTTGTTGTGATGTGAAATTCCAAAATAACATACATGACCTTTCTATTTATGATTTTGTTGGGTCTTCTTGTTAGTATTATTTTAATATAGCTAAATTAGCATTAGTTTAAAATGAAGGCAATATCTGTGGAAACAAAAGAAAAGTTGCTACAGACATTTAACAAAAAAAAAATCAAAATATTTCTTTGTTAGTGCTGATGTGTCAAAGGGGAGGAAGAACAGTTGAATTCTCATATTTGAAGTTTCAGAATTTGTAATGATAAGTTAACCTATGTTTATGTTGTATTTATGTTATGTATTTATGCCACAAATTAGCTCCTGGATATAGTTTGGGTACTGTAACTCCAAAATGTGAAGTACTTCCATTTTGAAAGTGGAGTTGAAACTTTCAGGATTTATTGCTCATAGCACTATCTTCTTCGTCTTCTTTTTTTTTTTTTTTTGGAGGGTTGAACATATATCAGATATGTTGCTTCACTTGCTAAGCATATACATTAATACTTGTATGGTATTGGCAATCATGTAATCCAGTTAGTAAGATGTGTAATAAATATCAGTTTGAGAAGGAAGTATTGTGCACCCCTTTTCAATAAACAACCATGCCAATTCAATTATAACTTAAATATAGATGATAAACACTAAGTAATGTAGATATATTTATAACTGCATTAATATTATAATAATCCTAAGGAACATTTAAGAGGTAATCAATTTAACCTCATCATTGCAATCCCCTGTCAAGTTCAAAACAAAGTGCAACTTTTAAGCACATCCATTAATATATTTGTATTTTACTAGTTTATAACATTATTTCTGCATATTACTCATTTCTGTCTATTTTATCTGTCAGATACTTGATATTGATTCCTTTTTCCATTCATGAGGATTCCGAAGGTAAGATTCTGGCTTATATTTCTCTATACCTAACCCCTTTGACTGACATCTTTGAGACTAGGTTGAATCAGTCTGTATTTTTTTTTCTCATGTAAGGCTAATGGGTCTGTAATTACTGGGACAATTTTTATCAAAGAGGAGTTATTTGTCCACTGTTCAAGGACAGACAATAAGTAGTAATAAAGGATGTATGAGAAAAAGTAGACTGAAAATTTAAAAGCTAACAATAAGGATTTCTTTACATTAAGGGTAAACAAAATGTTAGAATAGGGGTATGATAAAAGAGGGATGATAAAAGAAGTCTAGTGTCTGATGGTTATAAGATAGCTTGGTTATTAAATTTTGCTTTTCCTTTGGTTTTTGCCAGTTACTTTTTAAGCAGTATTACACATCTTGGACAGTTTATAAATGGAAACTGTATCAAACAAGATGACTGCATTAATTTTGAGCTGGTCAAGAAAAAAAATTAGGAAGTTTAAAAAACAGTAAGACTCCTGGGCCAGGTAATATTTTCCAAGGCATTTTAAAGAAGATTAAAGATTGGGTATGCGAGCCGCTTATTACTATTTACTTGTCAGTCCGAGAATAGTGAACAGGTAACTCCTCTTTGATAAAAATTGTTCCAGTAATTATAGACCCATTAGCCTTACATCAGATGTGGGAAATGTTTTGGAAAGTGTGTTGAAAGGCACTTTGCAAAGTCTTCTAACAAAACTTAGAATTGTATTGGATAATCAACATGGTTTGACAATGGAAAAATCATGCCTTGCATCTCTTTTGACATTCTTTGAAAATGTTATTTCTTATGTAGATGAGGATAAGGGTGTAGATTTAGTGTATTGAGATTTCCAAAAAGCATTTGACAAGGTGCTGCATAAGCAACTTTTAAAAAGAATATTTCTGTAGGTGTGGAGGATAAGATGATAAATTGGATAGAAGAGTGGCTGGATGGAAGAAAGCAGAAGGTTGTTACCAACAGAGTTCAGTCAAAATGAATTAGTATAACAAGTGGGTGTACCTCAGGGTTCACTGTTAGAACCTTTGCTTTTTTTTTATTTACATCATTGGTATAAATGAAGGGGGATATTTATTAAGTTACTTAAATTTGCATATGATATTAATGTCTTCAATATTGCTGGTTATGAAAAAATACTGCTGATTTATAAAAATGAATTGGGCAGATATATGACAGACAGGTTTTAATTATATTAAATGCAAGACAATAGATGTTAGTTATCATAATTTGAATTATAAGTATAATTTGGAAGGGAATAATTTAACAGTGTTATGAAGGAAAGAGATCTTTGTGTAATAGTCTTTCATTCTGAAGCCACTAAGGCAATGTGGTATTGCTGTTGGTAAGACTACTAGGATTTTAGGCTGTATCTACAGATATATTGAATACAAATCTAAATAGGTTATAATTTCAATGTATAAGTCACTGGTTAGGCTACATTTGGAATAGTGTGTTCAGTCTTTGGTTCATTACCTCAGGAAAGATATTGAACTGTTGAAAAGAGTTCAGAGAAGGATTCCTAGAATTGTGCCTGGGATAGAGGATTTGTTATATGAGGAGAGGTTGAAGTCTCTTAAATTGTTTTCTCTTGAAAAAAAATAGTTAGTTTGATTGAAGTGTGGGTTGTGAAGAGAATTCATAGTGCTGATGCATCTTTTTTTCATACTTAACAGTGAAAATAGTAGGATAAGGAGACACATATATAAATTTTGTCAGAATGGGAATCATTTTCAGCTAAGACAGTTTCATTTTTTTTCAACAGGGTGGTTGGCCTTTGGAATGGGTTACCTTTGGATGTTGTAGAGGTAGTAAATCTGAGTTTAAGAAAAGACATGATAAGCATGTGAATAATAATTGCTGGGTTTAAGTTTTTTTTTACAGTAAGTTTAGAGGATGGACCAGCTGTGATGGACCAATAAGCCTTATGTTGTTCAGTTAATATTGTTCACAATGGTTCTTTCTTTATTCCCATTCTCTGATTGGGCAGCTCCCACTCAAGCTCTTTTCTGTTATTTTGTTAAAAGTGGGCTGCCAGGATCTTCCACTGAACCAGTAACTCCACCCTTCTTGACAAGAGCATTATTCTGCTAGTGTAAACCAAGATACCTTCAAACTACTTCCCTGTATTCAAACCCCACACTTGTATTGATGATTTCCCAGTGTCAGGTACACCATAAACTTTTTTTTTTCCACAACAAAATGCATCTAGGGTATAATGTTTACTTTTGCAAACAAAGATTGAATCACTGTAACTACTGGTACCTGGTTTCCATTCACTGAGGCAATGAGTAACTTGATGCTGGTGTTAGAATGCTTGGTCATATCAGTAGAACTAATATTTTTTTAAATAGTGGCATCAGTAATGTTATTAATTTTATAGTTTTATAAGGAATATGTGAGATACTTGCATGATACACAGCCAGATTTGATTGAGGCAAAAATAATCCAGCAATTTGAAAATTGCATTGTATATTATTGAACCTTGAAGTAGTAATTTGAAAAGAGATATTCTTGTTCAGTGGAAAGATCCTTCCAGTGTACTGATGCTGTCTATGTTCTCATATGCATTGGGCTTTTGATTGGTGGTGCATATGACTTGACTTCAAACTGAAGAATCTGGTTATGGAAACTCCAACAGACTGTAATTATTTGATTAGCACTTTGTTTCTTTTCTAATCTTATATGACCAACCCAAGGATATAACAAAAGTGGAGTCTTTTGCTGTTTTTTGGGAAGTCTAACAATGTCTCCTTTCAGGTAAAACAAACTGAATTTTGCAATTGTTTGTGGAGATTGAAGAACTTCTTTCATAACATTTTGTTCATACAGCAATAAGTTCACAAGGAGAAGTGAAGGAATGGGCTTGGTTTGGAAATGCAAAATACAGAATATTGGGGAAAAAATTAGCCTCCCTGACTTGACGTTATGCTTGCACCTTTTTTATAATATTAAAGGATTGGGGTAATGTTTTCTTTTTAAATTAACAATATATTTTATTTTTTGGTATACATGATGTAAAATCTGTGCTGTATCGTAATGTTATTTTTTTCATTTGCTAGGGGACAAGTGTCTCAAAGTTTGTAAATTAGTATATTTGAAATACTTTCACAATCCTACCTCTGCTACCTAAAGAGATATTTGGTGGTGGTATTCTTTCTGAAATGGAAAGTAGTGGTATGAGCAACAACCCCTGCCAGTTTCAACTTTCAGCAAAGTACAGTACACTTTGATGTCCTGAATAGAGTAACATGAAAAAGAGCATTAGTAAAATTGTTGAATTAATTTGTATCCTTCATATGCATATAGTAGTATTACCAGAAATATTTATTGAATGTCTAAGAAGTGTCTTTCTTTCAGAAAATATTAATGGCAGTTTTTCCTGTTTTTGGCCTTCTTTAAAATGATTATAATTAATATTTCTTTTCTCTAAAGGCTGTGGGACCTATCCCCCACCTCCAGAACCTGCCCCTCCTGATCTCCTTCCATCTCATGTAAGGAAGGGACCCTCTATTCCAGTGGGACACCGTACTTTTCGTACCAGTTTGGATGAGGGTACAAAAACTGCTTTTGGGTTTCTCTAAATTTAACTAACAGTTTTTCTGCTATCTTTTTGCCCAAATGAAAAATTATATATATGCTAATTTTCTTCCTGTGCAAGCATACATATTGTACTTAAACTTGCATGTTTTGTTGTGGGTCATGCTTCAACATTTTAAAAATGCATGCTATTTATTCTGAATTTTTCCACTTTTATGAAAAGAAAAATTAAATATGCAAGTTAACCTAGTGATATTAATATATTGTTTTACAGTGCAAAAATTATTGAGCTCTGTTGTAAGATTTCAGAAGTTTGTTTTTCAAGAAATAATTCCATTAAAAGGTACAACTATCCCTTTTTAAAAGTATTAAATCCATGTGGTCACCTGTGTGATGGATTATGATATGATTTTATGTAGCATTTTATTTAAACTTTTGTTTTGGGTAACTTGTACTGGTTTTCAAAGGATAATGAATTTTGAAAGTTTATATTGGCTGTTGCCACTTTCTTTAGAAAATGACTTAATGTTTGTAAAAGTCTTAACTTTAATCATGAGTAAACTCCTGATTTTTGAATTTTTTAAAAATATTTAAATCAAATAAAGTGCCATAAAGTTACAAGACTTTAACAACCTGGTCACAAAGATCAAGTTTTTTATTTTAAAAAATTTACAAAATTAATTTCTCTTTTATTAAATAATTGAATGTTAATACTGGAATAGTCAAGGCATAGAACATGTGTCAAAGTGAGAATTAGAGAAGTAATAAGATTATTCAATTAATATTTCACTGTAACCAAAACAGCTGGAAATATATGGTTGAGAAAGAAAAGACATCCAACAGAACTAGATGTCAAGAATTTTTTAAGAAATTTCTCTTTCATTGTGAATACAACAGTATACTTAAAGTTGAGGAAATCGAGTTTTCTGTTGAAACAGTTGTTGAGAGAAGAGCTATGTTAGAAAATAACAACACAACCTCTATCAACTGTGAAGTGGGAAGTGAACAGAAGTTGTTTTAAACATAAAATCTTTTTGTGGGGAACTTGATGAATATGTTTGAAAGTATGTTGTTTATTTTTTCTTGACTGTTCTGTTTATAATCTTGTGTTGAATTTGAACATTCTAACTTTGTTAGTGATTTAGATGTAGGTGTATTTAATTTGCTTTCAGTTCTGCTGAAATCCCACAAGCATAATTCACATAGCATGCACTAGAATGTTAATTCATAGATAATGCAATATTGCATTACATCCAGTGAAGGCTTTATTCTGGAAGTGCAATTAATAGCTTGTGTTGTGTTCGTTTCTCAAGTCATTATGATAATATATGCCTTAAGTTATATAGCATAAAACTTCTCATTAATGACATTATACAAATAAAATCAAATGAGCAACTGTTTTTCATTTCTAGATAGTGTTATGTAACATCTCCACATTCAACAGTTTTTACAGTTGGTGTAAGTGATATCAAAGTAAACTGGTTCCATGTGAAAGCAACAGTTGAAAACTTTCAGTCTCTGTAAATCAAAAACTTGAGGTTACTCTTCCCCTCACTCATGTTGTATTACATCATAAAAAATTAGTTTTACTGATATTACACACAGTTTCAGAACCTTCTACTTCTACCAAGCTCTAACACCTTTTTTTTTTACGCTTTTGCTGAATGGTAAGATGTTTTTTTTTCATAGTCTGCATTTTAATTGGCTTAAATTGTATCTATTAGTTGGTGTCATTGCACATGTATATCAATTCTTATAATATAATGCAAATTGCTATTAGCTATCAGTATGTGTCAGAGTTGGACTACATGTGTAAATATATACTAATAGCAATATATAAGTATTTGTAGTGTCAGACTACATGTGTGTCTAGTAATTAGTAGTGTATGCTAATTTTAGACTTTATTTTGATAGAGTATTATAAAGGTATGTCTACTAGCTTATCAGTTGGGGCCAGTGATTTTATTTATGGGCAGCAATTTAATTTTTACTCAAAGATATTGGAGGATAAGGATGATGTCTAAATCATTTTTTATCCAATATTACACTCTCCTTCTTTTTTAAGTGATGGTAACAGTTTCATTATTTGTTTTTTATATCCAAACTGTTATCGTTCTACATGCATGGTGGTGATTTGCAGTAATTTTCATGCTTAAAATTTGTCTGCCATCTTTCTACAAGTCTGTTTTAATAATTTTGCTTGTGATTAGCAATTTGTTTCCAAGATGCTTCTGTTTAGATAGTAGCTCATGTATATTGTTTGAAAAATTTTTTTTATTTGATTGTAGTTAAAAGGATGTTTTTTTCTTTCCTAACAGCAAATGATCTGTTTTAATTCAGTGCACATAATCACTTTTTTAATGCTAAAGCAAGACATGCTGATAGTAATGATGCATTGATAATGAATATTATCAACTGCATTTGATATACTTCATTTTTGTGTCCACTGGAAACATCTAAGCAACAAATTGTTCTAAAGTTCTCACCAAATGTTCACTTTTCTACAAAAACTATTCACATAACTCTTGAGTCTTAAAGAAAACAGTAACACAAATTAAAACACAAACATATGTTTTCTTAATGCATTATTAAGTTGTATAATTATGGAAGTAACAGTTTGATTATAGTACTTCAGTTTACATGTTCACCTGAGCATGTTCAGTCAGATTCTGCCAACACAACTACTTATCTGAATCCCCAATGTGAACGAATTCCTTGTTTGCTAGTAATGGAAATTCTGAACAAATGTGCTGTTTTACTGATCAGTCTTTCCATCTTCATTATTTCTTCCCTTTTCCTTCCTTCCTCAGTGTCACCTCTCTACCTTGTTGCTGGAATCATGGGCTATTCTTTTGAAAGTGAGTAAAAAAGCTAAACCTAATTACTTTCTTCTCCTGTATGATAAAGTGAATTTCTGTGACAATTCCTATTAACTTACTTTATGACATCTTTTTCTGCATGTTACAGAATTGTTAAGTATTAATTTTAAAATATTTTTAGTACTGTCATTTTCCATTCATCATTGAATGCTGTTCCTGCAAGAATGCAATGAATTGTTATAAATTCATTTTGATGGATTATGACTGATTTCGTATGTCTGCACGTACTACTTTTAATTTCACAGTTTATGTTAGAGAAAAATAACATATATAGATAAAAACAACTTTTTGAAGTTAACTTTTTATTGATAGTAATGCATATTTGGAATTAAATGTAATTTTATCTTTTGATGTGATCTCATCAGACTTGTTGGATTTAGAACTTTAAGTTACAGATTTTCTTTGTACAGGTGTAGTAGGTATATTCTTAATATATTTTCTAATAAACAATATCATCATCAAAGGTGAGCAGAGTAGGTTATTTTAACTGTCTGATCAGACCTGACCAGAAAGAAAAATATGCATCTGAACCTTATTTTACTTTTTCACTGTTAAAAATTAAGAGAGTAAATCAGTAATAGCTATACTGAACTACAGAAACATTTCTTGTCAAGTCACAACTAAAAACATTTGATTACTGGAAGTTCATTTGTAGATGTTTTTTAAATAGTTTATTGAAAGCAACAAAAATTCTATCAGTGTATCCCCACTGCAATGTGGGTCCTTCTTTTTCAGTCACCTTCAAAACCCTAGGATACATTTTATAATCCCATGTTGTAGCTTGTACCCTATGATCCCTTTTTAAAAATATGCTTCATATTTTATTTCATGTTAATGTGTTTTAGTTTGACTGGAAAATTTTATAGTTATAATATAATTAATCAGAGGTTGGGATTTTCAGTTTTTAATGCAGTTCTTCCTCGTGATTTTGTTTATTCATTTAACTTCATTTAGATATAAGTATTTAATTTCACTATATATATGTTTGTGTATGTATATTGTTTATTCTGTTACTGTGAAAACACTTGTTAGATTTCTATGGAGCCATACAACTTTGTCAACATTCTAAACAGTGAAAATTGAGCAAATACACAGAAACAACACAAATGCGTACTTGTAAATCTCAAACCAAAAACTATATAAATGAATATATATGCCTGATTAGTTTACAACTCTTAGTCACATATAGTAACAGACATAGATTATTACAACAATATTATTGAATTCCTTTTGTTGATAGTAATAGCCCAGTAACATTTGACTTGCCAGTTCTTGGAAGCATTAGTGTGTATTTCTTTTTCAGTTTATACACAGTGGCAATATATATAGTGTACTGTAAGATCCTAATGATTGATATCCAAAAACCATAGAATACTTGAACACGTGTGTGTGTGTGTGTATGAAAAGCTTAGATGCAAAATGCAGTATTCATTGCTGTGAACAATGGTATTATATTTAAGTTAATTTCATTGTGTATAATTATTAACAAGACAATCAGACTAAAAATAACATCCAAAACCAAAAGAAATCTTTATATATTTCATAATTAAGAATGCAAAAATAACTTCCTAAAAGAATTCTAGAATATTGTGGTCATGAGCTGTCATTGTACAGAAATCAGTAATATGGGAAATTTGTTTTAAAGTTGAAGAAAGTTAATTTAAAAAACTTGTATTTCTAAAGCATTGATTTTTTTTTAAAATCTGAGTGTTTTAATTTTAATGTAAAATCTGGTTTAGAACAAATGCTTGTCTAAAGCTAAGACTTTTATTTAGCATTCCAAATTTCTTGATACACAGGGCTTACCATGAATGTTGTGACCACTTTAAGTGATTTGTAACAGTCTTTTGCTTATTCATTTATAAACTGGAGGTTAACACTAGATAAATAAGAAAATCTTGTTTTATGGCCATTTCTTGCATTATTATTATTATTATTTGAGGAAGTTATGCCGTTTAGCTTGAAGGTTAACATGGTTCAACAGTAATAATGTATATCCATTGTATATTTAATGGTAAAGCACACCTCCCATTAATTGTTTGTGATATTATGATTGTTATTACTAAAGTCAGCATTCCTAATAGTACTCCAACTTATGTCCAGTTGTCATATTGGTGTCCTTCAGGTACTTGATCTGTTTGACTATCCCTGATCATTGTAATTTAAGTAGCTGTGCTATGTCTATGTAGTAATATTGAAATGATAGTTTATAGTGTTTTACTATACTAGTACCAAAAATGAAGTTAGAATACAATTCAATAGTATATACCTAGACAAGGTTCTAATTTATAGAATATGAAATTTGCACTTACCTAGTTTTGTATTGGTATAAAGAGTTGCTTGAACAACTGCATAACTTGTTTTCTTCAAAACTCTTAAGTGCATGACGTATTTAACATAAATTGGTGTGTGTGGATGTATATTATTTATTAACTTTTCATTTTATATTCAAAACTATAAATAAATGTTGGATAAAAAGTGTTTACTTCCACAGAAAACACACGAGTAAACTTTTCTTTTTCAAAAATTTGAAATAATTAAAAATTGACTTATTTGAAATGTACTTTGAACTTAGAAACTATCATTTCCAAGAATACTGCAAAACTTGTAGATTTTATTTGTAATGAGTGAAGTATTATCATATGGAGTATCTGTTGCATATGTTGTAAGTTTACACAAAATGAGTATGAAATTTGTCTTACTGCAAGCAGCTGATGATGGGGGATCACAGGATTCTTTAAACAGAGATCCAGGTATTTTTATTAGTAAATATGTGCACCAAAAGCTATCTTGTAGAAAAATATTAAAGAATAATTAAAACTCTAAGGATCATTTATTAACATGGGCTATTTTACCTGGTAAATATATCTTTTGACCTTCTTGCTACAGGCAGGTAAAAATGTACGGCATGGCTTTTTTTGTTTTTAAGAGTAACATTCAGAATTTATTTAAACTACCTAAGCATCATTTGATGTGTATAAATATGGCATCAAACTATAGTTATTTTGCTTTTTTCATGCTAGAATGACCACGTTATAACACAAAAGTACAAATGTTTAGTCTTAAGTAGCTTAGGTCTCATAATGCTATATATATTTGTTATTATTTATTATATTGACCTTCCAGTCATACCAAGCCAACATTGCATAACTTGCATGCAGTTCACATACACTCATGTTTCATATCCATTAGTATAAAACTAACCATTAATCATTCCTGTATTTTATTGGACTAGTATTTTGTAATGTATAGTTACATTTCAATTACCATACATTATATATGTATACAGATTATTCCTATTTATAAATAAATTTTTAAGCTTGTTTGTCATAAAATATAGAACAGTAAATTAGCAACTAAAGTAAACAATTATCTTTTCTCACTCTGACCTTTGTACTTGGTTGTTGCTTGACATTGGTTGCTAAGCCTTTTAAATTTTGCATGTGAAGGATAGCAAACAAAATTTGTTTAGGTTTTATATATATATACAATTGAATAACCAAAATATAACTACACTGATACCATATAATTCAATTCCACTATAACTTAAGCTCAGCATTAGATGTATTTAGAATTTAATCTGCTTGAAGTTTTATATTTTTTAAAGATACAACCTACCTTCTTGAAAACTTGGATTGAAAGAACATGGTAAGCCTTTTTACAGATTAAAATGGCTGAAAAAACCACTCTGGGTATTTTATTTTATATTCTGGTTTGATAATATTAGTCATTTGAGTTTCTAATTTGTATGAAATTACAGATTTAGTATCTTGACATCACAAACATCTGCCTTTCAGTGACACAGTAGTATGTCTGCAGGTTCACACCACTAAAAACCAAGTTTTGATACCTGTGGTGGGCAAAACACAGATAGCCCATTGTGTAGCTTTGTGTTTAATTATAAATAAACAAAATCAAACATCTAATTTTAAACAGAGTGCATTCAACATACCATGGGACTCACTAAAATCTATATTTTTAATATTTACTTTTAAATTAAGAAAATGATATACAGTATTAATGTTTGAATTATAATCTACAATTTGATTCCAAATTTATCGACATAAATTCATAAAATAGTAGTTCAATAACATTTTGAATGCAAGTTAACAAATGCATGGCATGGTCTTTGACCCGTGACCTGTCACAAAAAGTTACTACAAAAGACTTGTAATGTTTCCTAAAGCTTGAAAAATTTTGTGAAGGCACACAAAATGCAGTAAAATTTATATTTAGGAAATGCTGATTGTACTTTTGAGTTACCAGGTTGTTTAATCCAACAATCCTGTAGTGAGAGGGTTAAATGGTATTTTAAAATGTTTTTTGTTGAATGAAAAATAATGATTTTAAGGTATGGGTTTTTTACCTTATTTTATATTCACATGTGCCATGTGTATATTCAAAATCTTGTTCATGGTAAATGTTGTTTTTGATTTAAAAATGCTTGGTAATATGGAATATGTGTATTTATAAAATTTTTAATATTGCTTTTTCCTGTTTTTATACTAAGAAAAGTTTATAAGAGTGTATTGATGGAATATTTTTCTTGTAATTTGTGGTATTACAATTTTTGGCATTTTTTTTAGCATTATTACATCTATTGTACTTTAGTTTATAGATATGCTAATCTATGTAAGTATAATTTCAATATAATATCTTGCTTCTGCTTGCATAAAGATTTCACAACTTGGACTGTTCTCAGACTTGCAAATTTTCCCACTTATTGGTGCTAAAACTCAAGTGATCATGCAACAACTTTTCACCAATGGGAGTGTGACATTGCCCTTGTTGTAACTCATGCCCTCTTTTTAATCATGCATATGTTAATCACTTCTCGAATGGCATTCTTACTGATTAAATGTATATTTGTTCATGGTTTAATTAACCTATCTATATGTTTTTGCTTTCACAAATTTCTACTTCAGTTAATTTATTACTTTACATTTTAATCTGTTACTTGGAGAGTTAAGATTTATTTTACCTTCTCTTTTAGTTAAGGGAGTTACTCAGATGTGGGTGGTCTTGACTGTGACATCTCTTACTGTGACAACTCTTTAAGTTTTGGATTTGGACAGCCTTTTTCCCCATCCTAAATATGTCTCTTAGTTATGTGTCATTTTAGGGAACTTTCTCAGACCTCTTTCTCCTTATAGTGCATTTGCTATTGAGGTATATTATGTTCTGTACTCATTCCCCATGTTCAAACCCCATCCTTCTCTGAGCTGAGTCTTTGGGTCATTATTTAGTGTTTTCTTCTCCTTCAAATATTGAGGTTCAATTGAGATGATTCAGTGAGGCCAGACTCTTTTAACTTGCTCATTTTTTGGAGGTCTTGTGGGTTAATCCATTGACTTGGAAAGTTGTTTCAGCATATCTGGTCCTCTACTTCCATTTATCTCCTTTGTTGTTTCACAATCCCATTTCCTCTTTTTTCCTACCTTTATGACTGTTCCAGTCACAACAAGCCCAGCATGGCCAGGGGTTAGGATGCTTGACTCCCAGTCTGAGGGTTGTGGGTTTGAATTCCTATCACACCAAACATTTTTGCCTTTTGAATTGTGGGAACATTATAATGTGATGATCAATCCCACTATTTGTTAGTAAAATAGTAGCCCAGGAGTTGGTGGTGAGAGGTAATGATTAGTGCACATAGCCTTTGTACATCTTTGTGCAAATTTAAAACCAAGCAAAACTGGTCACACCAACCTTCCTTATCTAGTCAGGATTCTTCAAGGGTTTATGACACTGCTCTCTTTCATGGTTTTTAAAGCCACTTGTTTCTTCAATGAAATCCTCACTAATATAATCTTTTTCCCATTATCCATTCTGGATTGAATTTGCTAGTTCATTCACCTAGTTATCTTCCCTTTTCCTTGATAATGGTTGCTTTTTTCATTTTTTTTCCATCAGATCCTTCACTTTACCATGTCCCTGGCTGTGTATTTTCATCATCTTATGGGAGACATCATCAGTACTGTTACTGTCTGTTGTGGTTAGTACTCTGTTCATTTTTTCATTTTTAATTGTAAGGGGCTTTATTGCATATTTGGATTCCACTATGTGATGATTGTTGCCTAACCAGGTATATTGAGTCTTAAATCTGCATTGTATAATGTGTGAATAAGGTGGATGACTGTTTTACCAGTAATTCCAGAGACTGCCAGGTGATGGTTGACTGACTCCATGCTTCCCTGTTGATACCCATTTGTGGAGTGTAAAGTAAAAGACCTTCTTCCTACTGCAAAACTGGTGTACAATTCAAAATGATTCCAGGTGATGGTTGAGGTCAAACTCACATTTGGGTTTTGTTCTACCAGAACTACTTCACTCCAGGGAGCCCTATTAATTCTGTATTTTTACAGCACCCCTCCAAAAACCCATCATTTACATTTTGGTGACACATTACTATAATGGGAAGATTATACCTGGTTTAAAAGTCTTGTGATCTCCCACTGGCATGTTGTTTTTAATTTCTTATCACAATTCATGGTCCTCCTTTAGGTACTTTTAAAGTGGGTTCATCTTATCACCAGTTTGACATGGGATTTTAGCTTTTTGTGAAAGAAGTAAGATATTGAACAAAAGTCAACATTTCCTTACCTGAAAATGTATTTCTGAAAGGTGCTTACCTCTGCTAACATTTCCCTAGTGCCCTCTGTGTTTTCAGTGTGATTTGCTTTAGTTAATTATGACCAATCTCAGAGTGATTAACATGTGCATGAGTAGAGAGGGCACTAGTTATGATAGATAGGTAGCATCTCACTCCTATTGGTGGAGGATTTCTGCATGATCAATTGTAAGTTAGTATGCAGTAATAAAGGGGAGAGAGGCTAGGCTAGTGACAAATGAAAATTTTGCCAGTAGAGGGTAGTACATGTCAAGAAAGCTTTTTGTGGGACAAAGATAAGTAATTTACTTTGGAAATATGTTTTCAGTTTAGGAAAAAGTTAAATTATGGGTATAGAAAACAGCTGGATAAAGAGCACATGGTAATGATTATCTTGTAAATTGTGACATTAGAGGAAAAAAATGTGTCTGTAATTATGCCCAGAATTTCTGCAGAGATGATTATAGTGAGGTATTTACTAGTATTTGCTACTCGATTTATTGGGAGCCATGTTAATTGATTACATTTGATTGATCAATTGGTACAGTGTTCCTCAAACCATACCATCTATGCTCAAACATAAGAAGGAAAGAGGGTGACAGTGGTTGCTTCCAGCCAGTTGCCTTCCATCTATTCAGCACCCCCCCCCCTCAACAAAGCAGCTGAACCACAAAATGGAACAAAGTTGAAGTACAAAACAGGAATAATGTATAAGGCTAATATTGGGCAGAGCAGAGACAGTCTATTATTTGACTTTGCTGCTGAATAGAAATATTTTCATAAATCAGTTGTTGAAGCAATTAAAAACTATAATTTATTGATCATTCATATAATTATCCATTTAATCATAATTTTGATTAAACATTTGTATATGTGTCAATGATTGATGTAATTTAGGTAATAAATCAGTCAGTTTGATTTATATATTCTCATCATCACGAGTCAGTTCAATTGTCTAGTTCTATATACTATAGATGATAAAATCATTTTAACATGGGGTACAGCATTGTTTCATTTTAACAGACATGATTTGTACACTGTTGTTTTAGTTTTAGAGATGAAACATTTTAGCATTTAGTTTTATTGAACATGGATGTCAGTATTTTGAAAAAAAAGAATATTTCAAAAGTTTAGACACTTGCATGTTGCTACAAGTAGGTGTTTTTGATAGCCACATAGGCCTGAACCTGTTTTTGTGTATATGTCTGTGCTTGGCTTTAAATTGTATCTTCCATTCTTAATATATTTATAATAAACATGCATGTGACTGCTTTGTATTTTGTACAGCTCAAATACCCTTTCTCTTAGTTTTTCTTAATCAGTGTAAAAAGTACAACAAAATAAGGCCAGTATACACTTCACTATTTTGCTACATATTCATTGGATGCATATTATATAACAATGTAATTACTATAAATTTTCAAAATGCTTTCATCAGAGAATAGGTAAGTATGTGAAAGTAACTTTGATATTTAGAATAATTTTATTTTGGTATATTAATATTACATTCATGTTGATGGAAATTTCAGGTTGGATAGACAATAGGATATTTGAACAAGAATTAAGAGCACGAGAATGGCTTGATAATGAGGTATATCACACGTATCATACAAGACATCACAAGACTCCACCACCTCTTAAACCTAAGCCAGGAAAACAAAAAGTAAGTTTTATATCGTCTTATAATCAAAAACTTTTACGTATTTTTTTTAACGAGAAAAATTTTTTACCATAGGAAATATGTATTTTAGTTTCTATTTATTTTACATACTGGTAACACTGATTTGTTACTGAGCTTCCAAAGCCTATAGTTACAAACTTCAATGTGTAAGGTTTCATAACATTTCTAGGTTTGGATGAGTAGGACTTATTTAACATAATGCATGAATATTTCTGACAGTAACAGACAATGAAATGTCATAAAACTAAAAAAAAAGAATCACAGAAAGTATATTAGAGCTGAGATAATTTTCAGAAATATGTTGGTTTGGTTTTCTTTTTTAAGTAAAGAAAAGGTAAAATAAAATAGCATTTTAAAAAATCTTTCTCACTACATGCAACATATTTGCCAGTTATGTTGTACTTATAATTTATTTTTAACCTCAAAAATCTCTTGCCATAAAACTTGTATCATTATTGAAGAAACTTTTACGTTGCTCACAAGCAGTTTGTTAATTTAGTTATCAAGCAGTTGGACTTGAACATTCAAGTGATGTTGCATTTGTTGGATTATCTCTTTAGTTTTATTAGATTATCATATAAAGCTATAAATTCCTAAAAGTTTCAAAACTGTTTACTGATATTAGTTTCATTCTCAAATTGCATATGTCAAAAAATGTCCTGAAATAATCCGTTTGATAATTTTTGAAATTGTATATTGATATTGTTTAAAAAAGCTACTATATTATTTTGTAAAGAGTGGTCAAGAGATGGAATAATATTTAAACAAATCTAATGGTATATATTCAAACAATAAATAATAATAAACTTCAGAATAAGGTTATTTCATTCAAAGTTTCATTTCTACTTCAAGAGAGACATCCTACTAGCAATGCTGGCCCAGCATGGCTGGTTAGTTAGAGCTATGGTTTACAATCCAAGGGACACAGATTTGAATTTCCATCTCTTTCAGCCATGGGATCATTATAATGTGATAGTCAATCCGACCATTAATTTGTAAAAAAGTAACTGAAGAGCTGGTGGTGATGACTAGCTTCCTTCTCTATAGTCTTTCATTGTTAATTTAGGGATAGCTACCGTAGATAGTACTTATGTAACTTTGTGCAAAATTCAAAACAAATAAACACACTACTAGAATTACAGTGACTGTACAGCAGTGGTGCACAAACTTTTTGAGTCAGGAGCCACAAACAGACTTCTCGTAACAATTGGGGGCCACAAAAACGTGAAGATTAAAATCGTCCCACAGTTGTTTCACACAAGGTGGACATCACATTCAAGAACACAAATAATGATTACATCAAAGAGTTTGCACATTATTTTAAGAAATATTATGATACATCAACTGTCACAGAATTAGTGTTGTTTTTGTTCAGTTTCATATGCGAGAAAGCCTGTTCACAGCAGTACGTGCTAACAAACATGCTGGTGTGGACAAGTGCATTCTCTTTCAGATTAGCAAATGTATCAGGCAATGTTTTGTAGAAGTCAAGCAAACTGTTTTCTCAGTAAATAGCATGCAGTTCATCAGATCCCTGGAGATCAGTAAGTTCGAGCTGATATTCTGCTGACAAGTCATCCACTGACACACTGAACGGATCAGCAAAATGTTTCATCAAAAATCTGCATTGGTCAAAGTCATGAAACTGTGAGTTGAAGGATTGAATCAAGGTATCTAGCTTCCCAACATAAACTTGTGTGTCAATGTCCTGATTCTTCTGTAACTGTGACTGAAAAGTGGGAAAGTGCATGAAGTTGCCTGATGATGCTTGCTGTCGGAACAACTGCAACTTTGTCCTGAAAGCTGAGATGTGATCTGCAAGCTAACAGACAAGCTGATTTTTGCCTTGCAACTTCAAATTCAAATCATTCAAGTGTTGTGTCATGTTGACCAGAAAGGTCAAATCAGCTTGCCATGCTGGATCAGTCATGGAAATCACTTCTGTGTCTTTGTTCTTGCTTCTGAGGAATTCTATCACCTCATCAATCAAATCCCAGAATCTTCTGAGCATCTTCCCTCGACTCATCCAGCGTACTTCACAGTGATACACAAGGCCACCATAGTCTGAATCAATTTCTTCAAGAAGACTTTGAAACTGATGTTGATTGAGCCCTCGTGATTTGATGAAATTAATAGTTTTTGTCACTAATGCCATCAGTGCCTGAAAACCAAGTTCTTTACTGCACAGGTTCTGTTAGTGAATAATACAATGCAACTTCACCAACTGTCTGTTCTGCTTTCCTTGATGCTTCATCAACAGTGCTATCAGCCTGCTACTTTCTCCGGTCATGGCTGGTGCTCCATCAGTTGTCACACTTACCAGTTTCGTGAAATCCAATGAAACACTACTACACAGTCGTACTGTCTCCTTGAATAGAGCAGATCCAGTTGTCTGACCCTTCATGGAACCCATGCCAATTAGTTCCTCTGTGATATCAAACGATGACGACACACCACGAACAAAAATTAGTAGCTGTGCTGTTGAATTGATGTCAGTCGACTTGTCTGCTGAGAGGTGTGAAATTCTTTGTTGAACTGTCGTGCGATTCAAAGCCACCATCTGTAGCTTGCGAACTGCTTCTGGACACAACTTTTCTGATGCAGTAATCATACATTACTTGACAAAATCACCATCAGTGAACGGTCGGCCAGATTGTGCCATCATCAACGAAATATTGTAACTGACCTTACAAATTGCACCTGAATCTGCCGACTGCTTTGAGAAAATGTTCTGTTGGTGATTCAGCAATCGCTGCAGAGATTCAATTCGAGCTGTTCGTTCATCATCGACAACATTGTGGAAATCTTTTTGCTTTGACTCATAATGATGCTTTATATTGGATACCTTCGCCACTGCTACTGTTGAATGACAGCAGAAAAATCACGTTCTTCTGTTGTTGAACAAAACAGTATTGCACAGTCCAGTCATCATGAAACTGCCGGTTTTTGTTGTCAACTTTTCTTTTACGATTAGCTGCAATTTTTGTTACAAAATAATATCAAAATAGGGCTCGTAAGTAAATCTTGAAGAACAATTGGAACGTGTGAGATTTTGTAATTATGGAAATATGACGTCATTGCGCCAATGATTAAATGCCTATGCATTAATGAGATTTGCTTATTAAATTTTTTTTATGGCTCAACACAAATATGGAACCATCCAGTATCTAATCTAAATCTAATGCATATTCTTCTATAGCTCTTAATCTTTGCACAGACACAAACTCTAAGCTTGCAAACTTTCTATGTTTGACTTTCTCGTTGGACATTGCTGGCTAGATTTGGCCCACAGGCTGGACTTTGTGCACTGCTGTACAGTATAAAATTGGACACATTAATTTAGAAAAAGGTGTACACAAATTTTGTTTTGATTAACAGCAGGAATGTTGTTGGTAGCAGCGTCAATTGATTATGGCTGCTGTTTAAGGGTTAAACAATTAGTAATTCTAGCAAACTGTACAAAATCTAAATAAAGGTCAGATTGAGATATATTTCTGGGTTTTGTGGAATTTAATTGAAGCAGCTTGGTTTGCTATCATTCTTATACAGTTCATTGGATGTATGTACAGCAGGGGTTAGTGTGTATGTCATTACCTTTCTGTAGAGTCATGCTGAAATTTTTATCAAATATATCATGCATATTGCTAAACTTGATGTAAAAACATCTTATAATTCAAAGTTTTATATTATTTTACCTTATCACTATGGGTTAAAGGCCATGTCATCCTGTTTGTTCACTTCCATTCAAAATTTTATTGAACTGCTATTGTTTTAATTTAACTCAGGTTCGGTATAAAACTGTAGATTGTAATCCAAATTTCATGTTATACATTACTTAATTTCCTAATTTAAAAGTAACTATAAAAAAAAACACACCAAAACATTGATTTTTAACTTGTGTCATGTGGTATGCTGAATGCAGCACTTGTTCACATTAAATGGTTGTGATCTCAAAATACAAAGTCTGTAGTTTCATACAAATTAGGAATTCAAATTACCAATATTGACAAGCTGGAATGTAAAATAACATTCTATCTTTACTGTTTGCTGAGCTGTTGCTATATATAGGAAATTAAATACAATGTCTTACCTCTTTCCATTTTTGGAAACAGTCCTTTATATACACTTAATTCTATATATGACATGTGAAGAACCAATTGGAAGCCTCTTTAGTGATTTTCTCAGCTATTTTCAAGTATGACAGCATTCTCTTTTTAAGATACACGAAGATAAACCTTCGTGCTAGCAATTTGATTTTTTAGCCTGTTTGAGATTGTATTTTTTGAGTTATAGATATAGGGCAGTTAATAAATTGTAATAGAATTCTGAAATATTGAGGAAGTAATTTATGATTTTTTGGTTATTTAAGTGTGTGTGTGTGTAAAACCTAAAAAAAATTTCACTTCACATACTCCTCGAGTGAAATTTTTTAAGGTTGAGCAAGCTATGACAAGTAGCAACTAAGTGTAGATGTCATAACCAGAAGAGATAATAGTTTGCTTTGTATCTCATTTGTAAATAGTAATAATCTATATGTACATATACATTTTATAATAAGTGAAGTGTGACTGTATTTTACCATATACTAATTCATTAAAACACAGCAAAATCACTTTGTAGAAATTAAGGGCTTAGTTTTATATTATTGGATACCGTAACATTAATAAATGCACATGTTCCATGTCACTGGAACTTCTGTATTTGTTAGTGAGGGGCATGTCTATATAAATGTATAATGTTATGAAATGTAAGTTATTTATTCTAAACATTTTTGTTTTTATTTTATAATCTGTAGTCCTTCTAGAACTAAAAAGACAATTTATATTCATTTCCTAATTTTATATGGTGGTTATAAAATTAGTCAAACTGATAGGACCCATAAAGAAATTTGTAGCATAAAAGTAACATAAAATATAAAGTGTTCCTTAAGAAATATTTAATAAAACTATATGAACATTATGAGAATTTTGCATGTGAAATTTGAAGTTTTCTGATGCATAAAATTATTTTACATATTGGATTGGCAACATGTGAAAATAAAAGCATGAGAAAAACATTGCCTAACAAACCTGAAAACTTAGTTTAAAAGATCTGATATTTTGCATATGAATGTCATGTTTATTGATGATCTGCCATATTTTATGAACATGTGCTTACTAATTTTAAAGTAATAGAATGAAATCTGTAACAAGCACAAAATGGTTATGAGGTCAGTCTCAGGAACTGAGCTAAAAGGGTTAAGTTTTAATATTTTTATTTCAAAAGGAAATATTTAAAGTATTTGTTAATCATGACTTCTGTGTGCAGTGATGTGTCATCACTTTCTCTTATTATTGAATAACTTGAATCCCTTCAAAAGGATGTCACAGATACCAACCTATCAAAAACTTAAACTATAGATATTGACAATTCATAATATAAAATGTAAACTTCCTACTTCTAAAAGTGATATATAAACAAATTTGTAATATTCAATATTGATGCTCCCTTACAGTTTGTCATAGCTTAAAACCAGTTTGTCAGCTGTCCTTTTATAGACATGTTTATAACCAACAGAAAGAGTATTTTGGTTCATAAAAAATCTTCTAAAGGCTGTTTCTTATTGGTGTGTACATTCAGATTATTCACTTCAGATTATTCATGTGTGATTGCTATAGTTGAGCTCCAATAACTAACAGAATTGTTTTAACCTATGTGTAGCTTAGTTAGAAACCGGTTAAATTTTTGTGATTTTAGGAATTTCTATTTTTGTATATTAAATTATATGTTTGAAATAAACATTTAAATTATTTTTGACCACCAGCATTATTACAAAGAAGTATTACTGTAATTCTTTGTTTGTCAAAAACAAAGAAACTTGTGTACAGTGTACTTGTTTAATAAAAACTTGACAAGGTTTGTGAAGATGCACTTAATAAATCTGGGAAGTATATAATTTTTTTTTAGGAACTGAGCTGGTGTGAAACACCATTATTCACATAGGGTTAATGAAATTATGTAAAAATTTCAAGTTGCATGTGGACAAGTAAAGATTTCTGCATTTTGTGTTAAGAAAAAAAATATTGTCATAAAAGTAGCATGATGCTCCTTTTTTCTTTTATTTTTTACATCAGTAATATATGTATGAGTTAGCATTTTACTGAATTAGAACACTTTCATAAAAATATGAGAATGTAGAAGATAATTCTCTTTGAAGGAGATCACTATTTTAATGCATCTCTCATAAGTTTTTATGAAATATAACTCTCATGAGAAATTCAAATATAACCATTAATATAAAGTTGATTTTATCTTTCTCAAAGTCAAAATTGCCCTTTTTTTTTGTAATTTTTTTTTCCGTGAATATTCTTTGGTTGAAAAGGAACGAAGTTTCATATTGAATAAGTATTTATTTCTATAATTCTAATTAACATATTTGCACTAAGCATACATTATTTGTTTGGATAATTTGAATTCAGTAATGTATTTTCCAAAATTAAGTATTTTGTTTGGTTTTGTTGTGTGGTTTAAAGTTGTTTTGATGCCAACTTTGTGTTTCATTTCCTCAGCCAGGAAAATTAAACCTTCAACAGTTCAATAATATTACTGATGCTATTGCAAAGTTTAACCTGACTGCTCAGAGAGGTGGAAGCTCGCATACCAAGGTTGGCATGTTACCTGCCCCTTTAGCTACCCCAGAGAGCATAGATTTAGCTAGTGATTATGCACAAGTCAAGGTAGGTCCAGGTTTGCATTTGTTGGCCCTTAGTCATCAAAATAAGATGGTAATAAGATACTGTATGGAATTTTCTTGGTTTGTTTTCAGAGAAATAATATTTGGGTGAATATTATTCATACTTCCTAGAAAAAACTTTAGATTTTATGCTTTTGACCTTTAAGAACTGTTACCAACTTAATAAAATTCTAAAATTTTGCTACAGTTTGGTACAATTTGGATGTTTTAAAGTACAGATTTATTACTTTTAAAATTACCTCTGCAGTGAGTTCATTTAAATGCATGCTATAGAAACACAGCAGGATGGGATAAATTATTTAAAAGAAATTTATGAAAATAAATCCTTCCTTCCTACATTTCATATAATAAAAAATTGAGCACATTTAGGATTCCTAACATAAGATTAGCTGAATGGATTTTTTAAAATAAACACTAAAGTGAATTTTAAATTTATTATTTTATCATTTTGTTAATGAATTGTTGATGCTGTGCAAGTTACATTTACACCATGTAAAGAAATATGTGAAGTGAAATTTTTGATTTCATAAAATTTTGTATCATTTGTTTAACAGAGATGAAGGTATATTTACTTAGATATTTTGATTTTATTACATTTGTGTAAATTTTGTATATAGCTTATTATAATGTGAAACAGCTGTGTTAGTAAGTAATAGTATGTTTAAAGTATGTCTCTAGTATCATTTTTAATATGACAGAACTTAATTGTTACGATTTTCCACCTTGCAGTGAGTGTAACATAGCTGATCATATAATCAGTATTTTAAAGTATCAGTAAGTTCAAAACTAGTGGGTTTTTTAAACAGTTCAGTCTAAAAGGGTTAAAGTTTATGCTGTCAAAGTATTAAAAATTGAAGTAAAATTTAGTTAAAGGGAGAATTTTTGCATGAAAGATTATATGTTGTCAAACTCAGATGTAACAACAAGTCAAAGACCATGCAATTGTGTTTGTTAACTAGCATTCAAAATTTTATTGAACTAATATTTTATAAAGTTTGTCAGTAAGTTTGGTATCAAATTGTTGATTATAATTCAACTTTTATTATTATTATATATTATTTAATTTCTTAAAGTGAAATATTAAAAGAACACAATTATTTATTTTTGTGAGTCTTTTGAATGCATCACTGGTTCAAATTAGATATTTGTAATGTCAAAAATACTACATCTATAGTATCATACAAATTAGGAACTCAAATTTCTGATACTGACAAGCTAGAATATAAAATAAAAACCTCATATCTTTCCTATAAGCTGAAGTATGGCTTATGTACTAAACCAAACACTAAACACACTCACCTCTTTCTGTTTTTAGAAATGGTCCATTACATAAACTGTGTGTCAGGTGAGTTACCAGTTAAAAGTTCTGAATACACCTGTAGTCACTTTTTCACCCATTTTAAAGTGCTTAGAAGCCATCTTTCTTTTGAAGCAATATTTCAAACAAGTAGATTGTGTCTTTAATCTGCGTGAAATTACGTATTTTTTGGACAAAATACAGCTTAGTTACTACACTTGATAAATTATAGTTAGAAGTTTGTGGTATTGATATAATTATTTTTGATATCTCGGTTGTTTTGACTGTGTATATAAAAATCTACAAAAAACATTTTGTCATCCTCCACATGAAAAATTTGAAAAGGCTTAGCAGCCTATGGTGACCAGCAGATGAGTATAGAGTTTGTCATAACTAGAGGATATAATTGTTTGCTACACTTTTTTATGGTGTTCTTATGAGTTCAGTGAAATTTACATTCTCCACATGGGTAGAGAACACAAATCAAATGTGAAGTGTTACTGTAAACAAATGTTTGAAATGTATCTAGAGGGTTTTTGGAGATTACATAAGTAATATTACAGAGATTACATAAGTAATATTACAGACTTCATTTAAAAAAAATTGTTTTATTTTTTATTTATTTTTTTGTACAAAAAGGCAAAATGAAGCTACACTTGCTGAATCAAATGTTATAGTACAAATTTTAATCATTGATGTTAATTATTTTTTGTTCAGTTATTTTACATTACTGTTTTACATTACTGTTTAAAGCTTGTAAAGTTCATTTTAGATTGGCACCCATTTGGTTGTATTTTGGTCAAGATTTTTCTCTACTCTGTAGGTCTTCATCAGTTCATTAAATTTTAAAGTCTAGAATACCCTTATTTTTCAAGAAATGAGGTGTTTCATATAGTAAACTGAGTTTGAGCAATTTTTTTTCCCATAAAGTGTTAAAAAATACTTAGGTAATATGTGTTTTGACAGATAGTTTGATTAACAGATGATGTTTGGCTTTCCATTTTATGATAGGACACTGTACCCTTGTGTGCTACAGATTCTAGTGAATATGCTTATGCTGTGGTTCACAATGCTTTACCTGACAGTAAGCCTCACAGAGTCAGATCCTTGGGGCGCAGGCATGGGAACAAAGAAGCTTTTGAAAGAGGTGAGAACATTAGTCTGTAGTAAGTTGAACATAAGTGGAATTTACAAATAACAGTTTTCTGAAACTGAACAAACACTTCTTCTGTTCTGTGTTTGTTTGCCAGTTAACATTTGTTTTTATCACTAGAAATAGATTATTGTAAGATAAAAAGTAAATTATGCATAAGGTTTTTGAAACTTGTGTCAATTATGTGTTTTGTATGTAATGTATAAATATATTCACAAAGCTGTGCTTTACAGCAAACTACACCAAGCCAGGTTCTTGGGATGCAAGACAAGTGTTCTTACTGAGCAAAACTAATTAGTTTATGTACCATTTACAGAAGTTTAATATCAAAAATCTTTCTAGGATATTTATTGTTTATTATTTTACAAAAAAGTTTTGATAAAGTTCTAACCAGTACTTTTACAGAAAAAGGGGGGGGAGTCTAAAGGTATAGTTGAAAAATGAGTGGTACATATTTTGATATTAGTGCATTTGAGTGGTAAATTTCAAGTGTATAGGGAAATTTCACTCAGTAGATAAACTGATTTTATTGTATATTTAGCAATGAAACTGATCCATAAATAATTGTTTAGTAAAGGGTGATAGCTATTAATTGCAAAATTCTTATTTTTAAAAATGGAAGCTTTTTTCCCCAACAGCTGGCTCTGACTCAGACAGTGATTGGAGCTCTCTGGAGCGAATGCACAGAGATGTTCATAGTCGAGTGAACCGTAAATCTACTCCTCACAAGAAAATGCGCAAAAAGCGCGGTGTTCCTGTTGCCCCACCCCGTGTTCCATCTTTTGAGGGACCAGCTCCCCCACTTCCCCCTCTTCCAGGGGGAGAGAGGATGATAGGCACCAAGTCCCTCAATCCACTAAATAAAGGTAGCACACAAGGCTCTATTGATTGTTTATCTCCTTTTACCCTGGTCCTGATGCATGCACCCCTTGGTTGATATCAGCCTGAGTTTTGATTGTCTTATGTTTGAGTTATTTTTTTTAGTTTAACCAGCATTATTAGATTTCTCCTCTAAAACCAGTTTGAAGTTTAGAAGAGAATAATATCAATTGACTAATGGAAACTCGCACAACGTTTGGATGATCTTGGTTGCTCATGTGAGAACTTTTAAAGATTAAGTATTTGTTTTAATTCAAAGCTTTTGGTAAACTGTTTAACTGCCTGAGCTACTTGCTAGGGATGTGAAATTGGAGAACTTTAAATATAAATTACATCAAATTAGTTTTGCTATAACAATTTCCTAAAGAGTTTCTCTTATGATATGAAGTGTAAATATTAGACTTGAAAAAAAGCATGTGCAAATTATTATAAGACCTACTAATATTGTATTGCAAAAAATTATTAATACCAAGGACAATAACTTTTGCTAATATAATTTTTATTTTAATACAAACTGAAAGTTGTCAGATTTAACTAATACTTCTCTTTTACTTGAGTCTTTTTGTCACTAACAGAAAAAATACACGATTTAAACTGCAGTTTTTTTATATGTGTGTACATATTTTAATATCTTTAAATAGAAGTTTGTACTCTGTAATCCATGACATTCAAGTATGAAATTATCACTTCTCAGGTGTTATACTATTATGCTGGTCTTTTTTTTTTTTTCTCACCAATGACTGTTCATTTTTTTGCATGCTTTATTCAATTTTAATTTTGCACAGATTATTTTGGGAAGTTTGAGAATGTGCATAAATTATTAAATATGTGTGCATAGTATAAGAAGATATTTGTCTCACCTTTTAAAAATGTTATCTTGCCTTTACATTTTAATATTATGAAGTTGTTTTGTATATAAGCTGTATTATTATTTGTTTAATACCTATAGAGATTGAAGATTATTTTTAAACTATTTGCTTTAAGAAACACTATTTGGTATTTTAACCTGTAAAGGTTTTATGTGCTGTTGACTTTGCAACTTTTAGTTTTACTCTGAAAATTGATGTAATGATTCCTTCCAAAGGTGTGGCCATTTTCTTAGTTTATTTTTAGTTTTTCATATTGGATGATTGTGTGTGAATTCAATCTTGACTTGTGATCACCAGGCTTTTCATTTTAATTTTAGGCTACAAAATTATCAAGTATACTTGTTTGAACTGGTGTCAGATTTTTCCACTGTTACTTTGTGGTTTGTCTAGCTGATATGTTTGTAGTTGTGGAGAGCAAGTGTCAAGCTGACCTAGTTTGTTATGTTCTATATTATAATGAAATACATAATAAATATAATCTTATTTTAAAGTTTAGAGTATTAATTTTGAATCACAAAATTCAAGAAGTGGTGGTCTAGATGGTTTGGCTTTGTGAATTGGGAAAGTCGGGCATCTTATATCTTCAAAGAAAAGTATGAATTTCCTACATCTCTCTCAAAGACAAATCACTGTCATGTTATAGTAGTCAAAACACATTTAGAACTTATTTGGTTAACTTGTACTTTCATTTCATGAGTACCAGTTGGACACTGAAGACTTGTTTGTATAATTTAATTTGTATTGAGTTAGTGTTTTTCAATGACATTTTCAGCCCCAGACAATAAACTTGCAGACTGCACTGTCACTTGAAAACAAATAACAAAGAATTGAGTTGTACATATTTGGTTGGTACATTGGTTGGTTTGTTAAAAAAAAACTGTATTCAGAAGTCATCAGTTTTATTTAGTAAGATGTTTAAGTGTTTATGTTTATATAATATACCAAGAAATGCTTAAAATGCTTAGTTGTACTTGCAAATAAACAAGGAAAATTGTATAGACCTTTTGCTGTATATATATGGAAGCTTTTGAGTATTTCAATGAAACAAAAAATCAAAAGGATCAACTTCAACACTTATTCTTAGCTCAGAAGTAAAGGCTCTTTTGATTTGAATCCTAATTTAGTTTACTCTGGAGCTGGAAATGTTAGATATTTTAGTTAATTAGTTCTTAATTTTAAAAGTCTTGCTCTTTTTTATGGTAGGTAGTTTTATTTTATTCAGACTAAAAGATCCAGGATTTTAAAAAAATGACTGTACTTAGAGAGAGAAAAAACAGATTAAAATGCTTCAATGCATGACTATGTTTACAGTACGTGGAAGTGGGGGAAAGTCCCCCTCAGATGACAGTGACTTGTCAGATGATGAGGAGCCTTTCTTCAAAAGTGCCCTCCGTCCTAAATACAAACATAAGCGGTCATTCCGCTTAAGGCGCCAGGAAGCAACAGCTGCAGGCTCTGCAACAGTCACAACTACTCTCTCAGCAGCAACAACTACCTTATCTTGCGGGATCTCTCCAGTTTGGTGCACTAACACCTGATAGTGACATTTTCTCTCTCTCATGTAAGTCTTGTGTTTCTCGTATCTTGCTTTCTTACACTAACCCCTCAGTTATGAGACCTGGGAACTGCAACTTGGGCTTTACTAGGCATGTCATGTTCCCTTTCAGCTCTTTATATGTTTTGTCTGTATTTGTAACCAGTAAGAGAAATATTTCTTCTTAGCAACCTGTTGGCTACTTATTCCTTTGTGTGGTGTGTGTGTTTGTGAACAACAGTGGACATAATATTTACAGATTTTCAAAACAGGAAGTGCTTATGACTTTGTAATAATACAATATTATTTGACCTATTTCCTGAAATTCACCAGCAGAATGTATTATAAAAAATATTCAGATATTGCATCTTTTTCTACTAAAGGACTTTGGAAAGCATATCAGCTTTATGAGTGTAAAAATATTTTCCACTTTTAAAGTTAGTGTAAAATTACAGATTTTTTATAGTGGGTCCAAGTGAATAAAGGTAAAGCAGAAAAATGCAGATTATATGTGCTGATTTGTGTTTTTTGAGTTAGTAGATACTGAAAGACTTCTGTAATCTGATGTGTTAGTTATAATTTTTTTTTTGCTTAAAGTTTCAAAAGCTATTAGTTTTGGAATCCATATTATCTGATGAAATTTTTAAACTGGGGAGAAGGTAATATTTTGCAGTTTGCTTTACCTCAAATGTAGACGAAATTGACTTGTATTTCTATATTACTTTTAATTTAAGGTGAATGAAATTAAACATTTTTAATAATTGTGATAAAAATATAACTTTATTCATTTGTTTATGTGTAAGGTGATCATTTGATAAACACTCACTTGCACAATGTTTTGTACTTCTAAAAAAAAGTTTCAAATTACTCATTTTGTAAAACAAAGTAATAACAGACTAATGAAAACATGCTAAATTTTGAGAATAGGAAATAAAAAAACTAGTTAGATCCTAGAAATGCATTTATGAATACACATTATTTGTATCAGTAATTCTCTCAGGAATTTCAGATTAATTACTTTTTTTTTTATTAACAACAAATGATTTAATACTGTGTACTCCAATTTACAAATCTGAGATTTGTGTAGTAGATAAAGAACGTGATTTTGAAAAGTGGTGTCCTAGGTTGTCAGTAAATCTATTAATTTTTACCTTTTTTTTTAAAGATTTATAGCAAGAACTAGTGATTACTACAATCATCAAAATAAGGTATAAAAATGTGTTCATGAATATCAGTCATTTGAAACTGAGTGGATTTATAAAATAGAACTTTTTAGTCAAGAAAAAAATATTGTAACTTTAAGAAACAAGGTCTTGCAACATAAGTTTAAAATATAAATCAAATGATATACTTTTTTTGAGATGAAACTAGTTTGTTTCTACTAAGTTTCACAAAAGTTGGTTAAGTATCTCCACAATGAGAAATTAAAGAATTAAGGGATGTCATGACATCCTGCTGATCCATAAAGGCTGATATGTGTATTTGCTGTAGCTTACCTGATTGTACCTGGTTACTCAATCAGAGAGAAGTTAATTACAAAAATAAACCTAGTGGTGAAATTGTATGAAATTTGACAAAAACTTTCCTAAAAATATGTAAATATGTAGTTTCAGAAAAACTTTTAATTTTTGTTTTTTATACTATTTCTAATAATTTATTATTTCATGTAGTTATTTGCACTTGGACTCTAAATAGTTCACCTTGAAGATGATTTTTATATGAAGTATAAATATTTTTTTTTGTCTTACAGTTTTCACATTTCAATTGCATAATATCTAGTACCTCATATAAATACCAAAAGTTTTTAAATTAACTGTTAATATTTTATTTTCCATTTTCTCTGCTGTATGACTTAATTCTATCATCAATACATGCAATCAAATGTTTAAAATTAAGAAGTAGAAATAAGTACATATCTTTGTAGCAGTTCACGAGAATGGTCTTTTTTTTTATCTCCTATGCATAATTTTATGTATCTATCTTTTAATTAACAGTTTATTTTTAATTTTCCTTTCAAATTATTCGTATTTTATCATTTATACCACTGCATCAAGTGATGTGTTCGAGAGTTTTTAAAGCAATTTAAGCAGACTCCCTGCAGAGGTACATTGTGTAAACAAGATTACTTTTACACACTACCTTATTTATAACCTTTCACAATCCATGTGAAAGACTAAACTTTATAAAAAATCATTAAACCATTCAAATATGATTTAAAAAAAACACACTAAAATATAAAAGCAAGACTTAAATTCAATTTAACTGTCTCTTTAACTATAAAGCATATGTAGGTGAGAAACCATCGTAAATGCTATAGCCAATCAAGCAAACAATAATACTAACAGCAGTTACACTTTAATAAAAAATTAATTGAAATTAATCATGGGTAGAGTACAGTATAAACTTAGTTCTTTCTGACAGCTGTATATACTTGTATTAATTAACTACATGTACATTGAACATATCATATGGACTGTATGACACCAAACCTGAAGTTAAAGTTTATTAAACTTTCTGTTGAAAAAAGAAATTTAAATGTAGATAACATAAAAACTAAAATTATTCCTTGTAATGTTAATTTCATTAATATATTTATGTATATTTGATGGTAAAGTGACTTAATTAATGCAGTATTATATTCAGAAAGGAACTTAAAAGTGATGCTGGTATGCTTGACTTGTGATCTGATTGTCGCAGGTTCAAATCCCTATCCTACCAGACATGCTCACCTATTCAACTGTGGAGGCATTATAATGTGATAGTCATTTGTGTTGTTCACTGGTAAAAGAGTAACCAATGAGTTGTTGGTGGGGTCTTTCACTGCTAAATTAGGGACAGCTAATACAGATAGCCCTTGTGTAGCTTTGCATGAAATTCAAGCCAATCAAATTGATGACTACCTTCATAAAAATGGAAATCCATTAGCAGGTATCTCAAACAGTATTCTATGCATTTGGTGTACTCAGACATGCATTTTTGAAAGTGTTGATTATCCGTGATTATTGAACTATGGAAAGCATATTTTCATCTGCTCCTTGGATTTTTAACAGAATCTAGCTGTAACCATAAAAAATGCTTTGAATAACCTTTTATGACATGATCGATTTTGTTGTTGTTGTTTTTTAAGTTGTGTTAATGACAAGATAAATCTAGAGATTTCAGTAGACATCTGCATTGTGTACTGTATACTTCCATTTATCACATGCCAGAAAGCTCTTGTTTTCTGTTCACTTATGTGTGTAGGGAAAACCTTGTTTACGTGGTTCTTATGTCACTTTTGTATTCCAAAGTTTGTGAGTTATTTACAGTTCTTCCTTTAGTATTATTGGACTGTTGTATTAGTGTGTTACTTCCTATAAGAAGCTGTTTAACTTTTTCTCTATCTTTGGCTTGCAACTGGTAACCTGTTTTGTTTCTTACAGCTGTAACCATGTATCCCCATGCTTTATTGATGTGTTTAAACTAGTAAAAGTTCATCCTTTGCATACATTTATAATTACAAAATAGAAGAAATTATATTTGGTTAAATCTGCATTGTAATTCAAAGGGTTAAAATGTAGGTACCACATGCACTTGCAAATCAACAAGCTTCAACCAAAATGCATTACAAAGTTTAAAGATTTTAAAATTTATAGCCACAAATTTTGTGGGTAACTAGAAGATGATTAGATACACAGGCTGTTACCACAGATCATAAACAACCCATTTTACAATACCATAAATAACTTTGAGGAAATCTGTTTCATTAAATACATTCTTATACTACTTATAAGTGATAAAATAAGACATCAAAAAAAGAGTATAGGTTCAGGTATTCAAGATTTATATTTTTGTTAGCTTATGTTGTTCTATATAGTGCAAAATATATTATCTTAATTTGTTATTATTCTGCAACTGTCTCTTTTTCAACTATCAGCAGTACTTTTATCCTGATAAACATTGTATATTATTCAGCAATATTTTGTATATGTAAGGTTTATGTATATTCCACTATTTTATTCTCTGTTAAGGTGTATGAATAGTCTTGATTAGTTTTATTATTTACATCAGATTTGTTAATTTCAGTGTCTAGTATGTGTAGTACGTGTAAAATAAAACCTTTGTAAATAATACAAAGAACCAGGGTCTTTTACCTGGAAACTGTGCCCACTTTTTTAATGGTTTTATTTAAACAAGACCATTCCATCAATGTTGAAAACCAGAAAATTTTTATATTTTATTTGTAAGTCACCTTTAAAGATAACAAAAAATATATATATATGTTTAACTAATTATTATATTTTATATATGATATAACTAATTATTCCTGTTCCATCTTCATTAATTGATTCACTGTGTTATTGATGTATGCTGCAGCATGCTGAACACATTCAGATGTAGAAGCTAATTTATGAAACTAGTGTTGCTTGATTTAAATCTCAAGAATCATATTACTGCCATAACATTTGCATATTGTCTTCTACTCTTGGTGTTCATAGACAGCCGTTACCATGCTAATACAGGTGGGTCACTGATTCGTATATGAATATAGAGAGAATACTTTAGACTTGAACCATGTCAGTTCATCCTAATATTGATACTTTTGTATTTATGATATCACCTTGTGTCAGAGACCACTGACAACTGTAGTAAGTTGCATCATTTGTGTCATTCTCTTTTCATTTGCAGTTTGGTGAAGACTGTGCTCTCATTAGCTTCCACTAATTTTAGACTGACCATATGTTGCTTCTAACCTCTAACACGCTTTTAGCAGAAGCCTTGAAAAATGTTGGCTACATTATTTATGCAGAAAATATGACATAAGGGAATTTTCATCTGATTTGTAAAGGAGATCCAATACATTACTTACATTTTCTATCCACAACATCTACTTCATATGTTTGCATTCAGAAGCAAGAATTTTAACATTTTAGATTATATGATGAGCATTAACTGCATCATTATTTCTTCCATCTGTAAAACATGAATCAAAGAACCAGTATGTGTATCCATCAGTGGATGCACTCATTACTGGTTTGCATCCTGTAATTTCTCCTCTAGAATGCACCCTTATCACTTTTCTAAAACTAGAATGATAACATCATTTTTTTCTTGTACCAAAATGTCTTGTACAAAAAGACAGCTATTAGTTTTACTTACATTTTGAATCTTAATACATAGCTGTGGACATTTGAAAAGTTCTCATTGATCAAGTAAGAGTTAATGGTCTCTTCATTCTTCTGCTCCAAGTACTAAATATAGCCACAGATTGGCCTTGCAGGGTCATGGTTTTTGAAGTTTCAAGAAAATGTTTGATAAATAAACAAATTTTGCATTGTCTTTCAGACATGGAGAAAATTGTCATGGATGGCCGATGAAACAGTTGAACCCCTGAATACAGCTCAAAGAAATATACTAGTATCTTGCCACACAGTAAACATGGTACTTCATTGTAGAGCAGCCATCCAGTGTTATTGTTTTCCATTTAATTTTAGAGAAAAGCAAAAAATGCTGGAATTCAGTGGCTTTGTTTTGATGTAGTTTCATCTAGATGTTCTTAGACAGTTCCTTTGTAGCTAGTTTGAACAGATTTCAATATTGCAAATGTGAAATAATACTCACTTGTTGTATTAGTTACTGACACTATGTATTCTTTACCACTGACATCAGAAAGTACTTAACTTTCTTAATGATAAGAAAAATAGATTTTATATCGTAGACAACTGTGAATTTAAGGGTTGAAAAGGTTTGGTTGTTATTCACTAAGCATTAATAAAATTTGTAGATTACTGTAATAAGTATAGGGTACATATTTGTATCATACATTTATTTTATTGAGAATATAATTTATTCATGGCCTTCGCAGAATGTCACTGGTGTAAAAAAGCTTTTCTAGTAAAATTTTGAATTAGAGGTTCTGTTTTCAGTGCATGTTTTATGTATCATATATTTTTATTGTATATATTTTTACATAGATGTGTAAATTTTTATTTGTTATTTTGCAATGGTATTGTTACATATTATGTTTGTAGCATTGGTGTTGTTTGTTTGAATTTGATTTTTAAACTGGGTTGTAGGTTACACCTTATATGATGATATTGGTTAGAACTTGTGATTAATCCAAGTTAATCCACTTTTTTGGCTTCATTTCACTGATGACGTCAGAGAGAAAAATGTTTTCTAAAGGAAACTGTAAATACTGATGTTTTACTGATATTGAGAAGAATAACAAGTTCTTAATTTCTTGCTTTGTTGTAAAGTAAGTTTCTCAGTAGTAATGTTTTGAGAGAGGTGTGTGTGATAATGTGTCATTGGAGATATGTTGAACTAATTGTTTTGTTGAAACAACACAAGCATATCCAGAATTTCAACTGATTGTCAATATGAAAGTTATCTTTGAAAACTTTTTTTTTTAATCTTTCCATATGAGTATTGCCTGTTTGATGTTAAAGTGTTAAAATTATCCAGTCATTTTCTTTTGGATATTTTCACCTTTGTTAACTAAAAACTAACAGTTTAATGGATACTGCTAGTGTTGGATATCCTAGTTTAGGTTTGACAATGTGAAGAAAAGTGTCTGTCATTATCTGTTGCTACATTTGATATTAGATATGATGATGTATACATTTACTATATGTCAGGGAATTAGCCAGAACTAAGAAGTTGAATGTTGTATTTTTGCTGTCAGATGGATAAGTTAAGTAAAATTTTGTTGTTGCTTGGAAAAAGTCAGTCTATTTGCTCGGTAGAATTTAAGTTGTGATATTTTAAGCCATTTTCTGAATCAATTATTTGCTCAGGAACAATTATGTTTCACTATTTTAGTAAACCTGAACAATCCCAGTTTATATATTCCTACTAGTGACTGTAACAAGAAATATATCATACATAAATATGTATGAACATTGCAACTGATATACCTGTTAATACTGTCAGAAATCTAAAAATTATAGTGATTGAGGTTGATATATTGGCAAGACTAATATTAAAATATGTAAAAATATGGGTGTTGCCAGAGGTGTTAAGAAGCAGGTTTCCCTGGGGCTCCATTTTGAAGTCTTCATAAATTCATGGTACATTCATGGGTATATGAAGAATTTTTCTGGTGGATGGAAGCCATATATGTTGAGAATTTACATTTTTTGGATGAAAAGGTATTTTTGAGGCAAAGCGATTTCCCACATTACTGCAAGTTTTCCTTAAGTATATTATGAAAATGAGAACACATTATTCTTTATCCCATATTTCCATGGCTCCCCTAATTGACCCCAAGTTTCGAGACTACTGTAGCCCCCCTGACACTTCCTCTCGTCAGGTCTGGGTGTTGCCATAAAACCATTCTAACCAAATTATCCTAATTCTAGTGAACAAGACAAGAAACAAAGAAAGCTGGTGGCAGCTACTGACAACTTTTAAGCCACCAAAATTGTGCCTGGCTGGCTAGGTCCATGTTAAACATCTTTTTAGTACTTTTACAAGGCAAGGAAGTGTGAAACTATTTAAGAAAATTAGTAAAGAATTTTTTAGTTTGTTTTAGGAATGTGTAAATGTTATTAAGATGTATTACTGCAAAACATCGTTGTTGTTACTTTATGAAATAAACATCACTGTTTGTCATTACAGTTAAGGCATATAATGTGGAATTATGGTTTAGTTGTTAGTTACTTAATGTCTGTCTCTGTGTATCTGATGTGAATTATTCATATTTTATTAAAAGTTTACCTGTAGTTCTTGTAAAATGGACAAAATACAGCTGTTATAAGTAAAATACTTGTATGGCAGTTTAATGCAAGGGTTTTTTTTATTTCTTTTCTCATTATTAGCAAAACTCAAGATTGAAAGTTCCCTCTGTATGCCTCCTCCAGATGAAAATTCAGGGTATGAGTTGGTATCACCAAAAGATCCAGCAGTAGTGATGCGGGTGAGCAGTTATAGTCATTTATGTCCAATTATAACAATGTATTTATTAAACAAGCAACCTATAACTCAGTGACAAAAAGTGTTACTGTTTGGTAGGTGGTGGAGTACCCAGTCAAATTTGGAAATTCAAAAGCTTAAGAGTGAGGTAATGGTTGCCTAGGGAATGATTGTGGAATTGTTTTTCAGTGCTGTTTACTTTGGCCTGAGTAATTAAGATTGTCTGTTAAAGGAACAATCTGCATGCTACTCTCACAATATTTCTTTCACATCTCATCTTTCTAATATTCTTTCATGTCACTCAGAAGATGTTTGTGCTCAGTTCCTTACCTGATCTTGAGCTATCATTTTTCCGCTATCATCCTATTTGAGGGCACATTTTTAAGGTTATTACTACTGTACACAGATATTTCTCTTTTGTATTTGAAAGCACCTTCTTCAGAGAAGATTCTCAAATTTCTCTTTTTGGCTAATATTTTGAGCTGTTGATGTACCATGCCTGCTACACTTAACACCTAAGACATTTTTTTTTGTTTTATATGCACAGGTTACTTTTGATTTCAACCTTACTTTTATAACACGTGCTTAGAGATGTTGGCTCATTTTGCAGAAAGTTTTGGAATGGTGATTGTTTTATAGATAATGTACTATAACAACACCATGTTCGTTGTCTCATTAAACTGAGAAGTCACCAAATTCTTTTGGAAAAAAACTGATTAAAACCTGATCCTATTTAGTTACAGATCAGCATGGAATTTATAAAATAATGCACATTCCTGTAGATTCTTAAGAAAAGGACTAAATGCTGGCTATGGTTCCTACAATGTACCCTACTATTTCTGTTGCTGTTGAGTTAGAGATTGCTTTTTAAATCAGATATTGATGACCTATTCACAGTATGGATTTGATTTGAAGGTTAATGCTACATACAGGGGTTTAGTCCACTGGATCAATCGCGTACTGCAAAATTAACATTTACTATAATTCTGGAATAGGTTGTATATCTTAGCAATATGTGGGAATTGTTTAGTAAATGTGAGAAGGATGTTGTACATAAAAAATCAAATGTTTCTACTAAAGATTTGTTTAACAACACACAGAGTTGGTCTGCCTGAAAAGTACATTTTGTGATAGGAATAGCTCTATACTTATTTTTAGTTTATAGGTTTCACATTTCTTTTGCATAAATTCTAGAACTTTCTAGGTAAATATAAAGTGTTTTTTTGTAATGTTCTACATTTTACCTGTAAATTTATTTTACTCAAACAGTTTAATTGGATCCAGGATTTTTAAAGGCATAATCTAATTATAATGCAAAGAATGATTGAAAAACTTGAAACATTGTGTAACACAGTTCTTAACGTTTTAGTATTGACCATGAAGCTACAACTTATATTTACAGATTAAAGTTTTATTCTTTTATTTAACATGGTTTCTATTTTGCTTTATGGGGCAGTAATCCCCTTAGACAGTAAAACAATAAAGCCTAATGTGAACCATTGTACTATTTCAAAGCACATATTAACAGCAGATATGAGAATCCACACATATATGTAAAGCTCTTGTTATATCCCAGTAAAGTAATAAGCTTGAAGAGAAACTTACATCATACCTTAGCATTATTTGTAGTGTAAGTAATTTGTACCAAACTCTAAAGGTTAAGTGATAGAAAGAAACCTGTCTAAAATGGTCAATTCAGCAGATGCATCATGTGATACAGATACTCCTTAAAATGTATATTGAAATTTGAATTATAAACATTTTTTTTTCTGCTAAGTAATATGCACATTTTGCAGCTGAATACAAGAATAACGTTTGGTAGACAAAATAATTTTATTATGAAACTGGACTACAAAGTACAAATTTCTAATTATTGTACCATTATTTTGTCAAGTACAATAAAACAATGACATTTAAATTACCATATATTACATATATGTTATTACAATCTATTTATAAATGTTTAAATTCTAGTTCTTTGTTCAAAGTATACATAAAATGATCATTTCTAGTACTTATAAGTGTATGAAGTCTGCTTTCACTCAAAAATGTAATTACTAACCCTTTCACTGAACCTAGTTGACTCAAAATGAAGCAAAGATAAATTAGTTTTTATAAAATATAAGGTTGGTAGACAAGTATATATGACTCCAAAAAAAAAAAAATGAATGGGAGAGGCTTCTCTGGTAGGTTTATTACATATATTGATACCACAGCAGATCAAGGAGTTAAGATGTGTTTATTTTATGTTCTAGCTCATCAGTATGTGAAGTTTGAGTTTTTAGTTGTTAAGTGCTGTCGAAATTGTTAGGGTAAAAGTAATAAAATGTAAAGTCGGCAACTTATCTCAGATGAGTCTTGTGACATACAAGAGTAAATATTGATTTAAGAAATTAAGTCTGATTTAATATATTAATAATGTGTTGATAAGTTTACTGGTGTACATTAATGTTAATGTTAAAGTAGTTTAGTTATGTTTCAGATGTTAGAAGTCATGATGGGTATATTTTGACACACACACACACACACACACCTATGTACATAGGTTAAGTGGTTATAAAAGATTTTAGTTAGGTAGCAATACCTATGTAGGGATAAGTCCAGTTGAAATTGGCAGCTTGTACACTTCAAACATGATAGTACGCATGCTAGGACATTGACAAAACCTGTCCAAAAGTACAGCAGAAAGCCCTTCATAAACTAGGGAGTGTGGTAATGATCCCTGTGTTGGGATAAGTGTGATTAAAATATGTGGTCTGTATATTACATATGGTAGTACATATGCCAGGACATCAGCAAAAAACTAGTCAAAGGGATAGAGGTTGAAAATTCCTTCACTAATCAAGTACAAAACTACCTGTAAAGTTTGGCTAACCTTCCTTGATGTCTAGAAAACAGGCTGAAAAAACATCAGTTTTCATTTTTTTCTTATTTTTCAGTTGCAACTTATAAATCACAATGGGCTTACAAACCAGCCTGTACACCAAAACACTTTACATCCAAGGATGTGATTTTCCATACTTATAGCAGTAAGTAGTCCACCATAGGTTAGTTGCAGCCCAAATTATATATGCATTAATGCAGATTGTTTAATTTTGCCCAATATTCATATTAATCAATAGATGATGCAACTTCTGAAGTTAATCTTATCGCATTAAACTTGTTTTATAACATCATAGACTATGTAAGTTGTATATTTATCAGTGAACATAGTAAATAGCACTCCCTGCATAGGGGCAGGTCCAGTTAAAAATGGCAGCCTGTACATTACACATGGTAGCACATGTGCTGGGACCTTTGATAAAACCCATTCAAAAGGATAGACAAAAAAACCATTCACTAATCAAGTGCAAAACTCTTTTTAAAAGTTTGGCTTACCTACCTCAGTGTTTTGAGAACAGGCTGCAAAAACATCTTTCTTCTTTGTTAGTCGAAACCATGGTTATTAATAAATGAAATTTTTGTGAAATGTACAATTGTGTTTGTATTTTTTTCCATCAATTCTGTAATTGTAGAATTTCACCAAACACTGACAATTTACATATTTTTACATTTGCTTTTTAATAAATCACAAAAATCATTTTGTTTGAAATGAATAGGGAAGTTTCAACTTTACTAAAGAGTTATTCAAAATTATAAAAGTTGAAATTTCAAGAAGTGGAAAGGAAAAGGGCTGGCAAAATAGTAACCAAAAAAACCAGAGTTGGAGTTCATGTTTAAGTAATGTTCTATTGAAGTACTTTTTTTTTTCCAGAATGAAAGTGAAGTCAATAGGATCAGCAAAAACAGAATAGTGAATGTTCACATTTTGCCCTCAAAGAACACTATTGTTTACAAAAACAAAAGTGTATGTGCAACTAACACAATTATAAAAAATCGTTTTAGCATGTTGAAGTACTTTTAAAATTATTATAATTGTTTGAAAGTACTACAACTGAAAAAAGTAAAGAAAATTGGAGAACTTCCTTATTGTTTACCATATTGCTAACTCCACAGTTTTGAATATTCAGACTGGTTTTTATTAGAAAATGTCTTCATGACATGTCAAAATATCTAAGCAATTCAAGTTGACAAAGTTAACTTTTCAGAATCATCTTGCTTGCATAATCAGTTACTTTTGTTGTATAAAACAGCATCTTCCCTGTACAAAATGTAATTTTTCTACCATTTTGTTTCTGCTGTTCTCATTGATCTGAGATTGGAGTTTAAAAAAATTCCATATTTTCTCTGTTTCAGTGAGATACCACTTAAATACTAACGCTGGTACTAAACTTTTGTCACTAATCTGTTTAATCCTTCTTTAGAATTGAGCACTTGCAAGAGAGCATAGATAATTTCTTTGCAAAATGAAAAATCCATGATATATTGCTTATAAACTTAGTTTGTGAGTTTCAAAGAAAAGTTGACCATTTTGCTGAAACTGGAAGTTTAAATGTCTAATAAAATGGATGGATAATATTATTCAAAAAATTTCAATATCAGACTTATTCAGATAATTTCTAGAAATAAATAATAGTTATTTGTTTTTATTTATGTAATTTATTGATAAAAAATTATTAAATTACCAGACTTAATCCATTTGAAGTTTTTTGGCAACAAATGACAAATACAGCTGTTAAAGAAAAGCCACTCATTCTATAGTTGCTTTAGGATATTAAAGCAGAAATGGAAATACCAGTTGATAATTAAAATAAATTAGTGCTGTTAATGCATAATCAATGCAGTAATTTTGTTTATTATATTCTAAGATGAATTCTTATCTAATAGTGTAGTATTTAATATAAATATATGTAATGTAAATCAAAACTGGGCTATTTTTTTGTAATGTTTCTTCATGTTTGGAGTGTTGATGCTGTAATCTTACTTTTACATTGCTCTTGTATATCAAGATATTAAAGTATATGGTCATTGTCTATGTAATTATATATTAGGAAACATCATAGTTCACACTTCTGTTTAGAAGTACAAATGAAATAAGTATTAAGCAGTGTAACAATATCTTTTTGTATCTGTTGCTCATTTCACAAAGCATTACCAATTGTGTAGTTTATGTTCATTGTTTCATTCTAGCATAGAGAAGAAAATGGAAAAGTAAAAATAAAACAAGAATTGGACAGGTTCTTACTTTCACACCTGAAATGATTGATGGCTTTGAAAATTTACAAATATCCTTGCTTGCTCTATTTCTATTGTGTGTAATTTTCTCATAAAAGAGAATAAAACATTGTTTTCAAAGTTTCTGAATGCACAAAATTATAAAGTAAAAATTTACTGTGCAATAGGCTGTCATATTGGTTTAATTTTTTTCTTTGTGTCAGTAAGCATTTACCACATGGCATGGAAGGCTCAAAAATGAGCATGGGATACTTTCCATAGATATCCCACACTCTCGTACTGCATCGCTCTCCAGCAGGCCCATGCACATGCTCAATGGGTAAGACGTCAAAGCCAGAAGGAATCTTGGATTAATTTCACAACCAGCATATCTTCTAACACCAGTTCCAAAGTCATATGGGACAAGATTCGAAAGGTCACTGGGCAATATAACTCTGTCTCCCTCTCGATCTTACTCTGTGATGGCCAGGGAGTAGCTGATACCCAGAGCATTGCTGATACTCTTGGTGAAAGCTTTTGCCAGGTATCTTGCACTTCTGCTGCTTCTTCCACCTTTTCAGCCATCAAGACTCGGGCAGCGCAGTCACCTCTTTCCTTTTGAGCTGATTGTCTCTATGACTATAATCGTCCCTTTACATTGATGGAACTCAAACTTGCCCTTCATCGGTCTGGCAGTACATCGGTTGGACCTGTTGTTGTATACTATGAGATGATGTGCCATCTATCTCTTGCTTCTCTTGCTATTCTTCTGATTGTTTTTAACCAGATCTGGCAGGAGAATGTTTTTTCTGATTTCTAGCACCATGCTATTGCCCTATCTTTCTGTACACCTGGGAAGGATTCCAAGATTCCTTCAAACTACCATTCAGTTGCTTTGACAAGCTGTCTCTATAAGACCTTAGAGAGGATTGTTAATGCTCATCTTGCTCGGTTCCTCAAATCAAACAACCTCCTCTTGCCCACCCAGTGTGGGTTCCAAAGACAGCACTCCAAATTGAACCACCTGATTCGACTTGAAATGTCAAACAGAGAAGCATTTCTCAAACAACTTGTATCAATATTCTTTGACATTGAGAAGGCTTATGATACAATGTGGAGGTATGGCATATATATATATATGGGTTATGTGGCCATTTGCCCGTTTTTATTAAAAAAATTTTAATGGACATGAGATTCCAAGTTCATGTGAGTTCAGCACTATCCCAATCTTTTCTACAAGAACTTGTAGTCCCTCAGGGCTGTGTTCTGAGTGTTATACTTTTCAGTATAAAAATTAATGCCATCACTCAACAACTCCCTCTCACTGTTGCAAGCGGACTCTATGTTGAGGACTTTCACATCTTATGTCAGTTGTCGAACATGAGGTATATTGAGCGGCAGCTACAATCTGCCCTCAATTGTTTACTGAAGTGGATCACAGCAAACGGCTTTACCTTCTTTCTCTCTAAAACCATTTGCATGCACTTTTGCTGCCAACGGGGTATTCACTCTGATCTTGAACTCCATATTGGTGAAGTTGTGCTGCCTGTGATTTCTGAGACTAAGTTCTTGGGGATTATCTTTGACCGTAACCTGACCTTTACACCACACATCAAGCAGCTACAGATCAAATGTACAAGAGTACTGAACATCCTCTGTGTCCTCTCTTCCACCACTTGGGGAGTGGATTGATGTTCTGTGCTAAAGATATATCGTGCTCTTATTCAATCGAAATTTTCCTATGGATCACTGCTCTATGGCTCTGCCAGACCATTGGCCTTAAAGATGCTAGACCCTATTCATCATCAAGGACTACGGCTCTGCACTGGGGCTTTCCGCATTTCCCCCAGTTTAGAGCTTATACATAGAATCTTATGAACCTTCTTTGCATCTCTGCCGTTTGCAACTGTCTTTACTATATGCTTCCAAACTTCATTCCTTACCAAAGCATCCCACCTGGGGTTGTGTTTTCCTTCCTTGATGGGCCATGCTTTTTCAGACCAGACGGTCTGCCATTGCTCCTTTTGGCCTTCGTATCCAGGTGCAGTTGAATGAATTGGGTCTGTCCTTGGATAACATTGCTGTATCCACTGGTCAGCCCATCCCACCATGGCTTCTTACAGTCCCCAATTGTGACCTGTCTTTAAGTCATCTTGATAAGTAGATACTCCTGATTGGATATACTGTCTGTTATTTGCTGAACATCTTTCGAACCATCCTTCCATTCTTATTTATCCAGATGGTTTGAAATCAGGTGACTGTATGGGCTCTGCCATGGTTTGTTGTGGTTCAGTGGTTGTGCACAGAATCCCCCTCTACAGCTTCTGTGTTCACTGCTGAACTGTATGCCATTTCTCTTGCTCTGGATCACATAGAAGCTAAGCAGTACTCAAACTACACTATTTATACTGACTCGCTTAGTTCTCTACTTGCTCTAGAATCGCTTCACGTTGGTTCATACCCTTTTCTCACTGATATTCAAGACCAACTGACCCTTTCTCTTTAACATCTACTTTTATCCAGTTTTTCTGGATACCGGGCTATGTTGGTATTCACAGGAATGAGCTCGCCTACATTGCAGCTAAGTCTATCTGTTCTGGCACTATCACTGCTGTGCCTGTCCCATACATGGACTATGGTCCTGTATTCAAGCCATGCCAGCTGACAGTCGACTTGGAGTGAGTAATGCAAAAACAAGCTTTTCCAAATAAAACCCTATTTTGGATTTTGGCTGTCTTGCTTCTGTAAAGATCAGAAAGAGGAAGTTCTAACTAGACTATGCATTGGTCACAGTTTTTTAACTCATCGTTTTCTTTTATCTGGAACTGATGCACCAATGTGTAGTTTAACACTCTGATCACAATAAGCCACATTTTACTTTCTTGTGATCGTTACGATTCACAACAACAGCACCATTTTAAGCATGTTTCTCTCCCAAGGTTTGTCCATAACGTTAGACAGTGTTATTGGTGATGGTGACACTGTCCACGTTGGTAATGCTTTTGGGTTTTTAAAGGCCATTAATCATTTTAATACCATTTAAGTTTTTTTAATGTGGCTCCCATTTAAAAAAAAATCACAGTTCATCTAGGTTGATTTGAAATTAGACACTGGTCGTAACATTAAATAACTCAAAACCAGGACTGGAAAAGCCAACTTCAGTTGACTGATGGTGGTTTTTGTATTTACCTGTTAGTCTTCCTGGCAAGGTATGATAATTATAGTTATGCTACAGAAAGTTCTTTACAACTTGTATTACTGTAGTTTTTCTCTTAATGTTGTAGACATGTTGTAAACATTGGTTTTATGCTACTTAATGTTGTTTTTATTAAACTTTGTTTTGTTTTACCTTAATTTCCTTTTATGAATTTTACTAAATTTACTTTTTACCAGACGTTTGGTGCAGATAGCCTAGCTGCTTTGTGCAATAAAACACTAAATCAACCAACCCAACCAGTAAGCATTTTCTCCTTGAATCAGCACACTTAACATGTCAACTCATTTTCTTAATGTAATTTTTTTTTTGGATGATAACTGTTTTCTCCTTTTCTTAGTGTAACAAACTATTTTTCAGAAATCTGGAATGATCAAAGATGGGGAGAAAACATCTAGGAAGAAGGATAAGAAACTTCGGGAAGATGAAAAGTTAGAGAAGCGTCGACTGAAGGAAGAGGTATTATTAATGTTATTGTATGGTCAAATGATTGCATAAAATAGCTTAATAACTATTAATTTCTTTTACATCAAACCAGTAGTTAACTCATATGAGGTACTTGTGATTACTTGCATGTTAAACAAATCAAGTTGAATAATTTGTTTCCAATTAGGACAAAGTCAGTTTTATAGACCTAATGGTTTAAAGGTGATTTGAATGATCTTTAGTGTTATATCTTTGTAAAACTTAAATGAATTTTGTAATATGCTTCAGGCATATTTGTGAAATGTAAATAATTAGATAATGTTACATGATCTAATTAAAAACTAAACTACTGAAGTTATGTGGAAGAAATGCTCTTAAAATTGTTTGGTACATAAGCTGTTTTACTTGATTTAAGTTATTTCAAATCTGTATTCCAATATTTAGTGTATTGGTAAAAAATAAAACATGTTTATGATCTATTTATTACCCAGTTGAACTGCTCCTATGTTATCTTGTCTATCATCAAATTTGATTTTAGCTTAACTTTTCAACTTTTTTCTTCAAAAGCATTATTTTGAAACTGCTTCCAGAACATAAATTTGTAATAATTTTCTTTTGTTTTGAGCAGAAGCGGCTTACAGAAAAAAAGAAAAAGAAAACGGCCCAGGGAAAGGGAGGAAATATAAACCAAACAGTTCAAGGACTGGAAAGCTTTGCCCAATCAGAAGATAATCAAATCCCACTATTTGTGGAAAAGTGTATCAGGTTTATAGAGGAAGAAGGGCTAGACTCTGAAGGTATTTACAGGGTACCAGGAAACAGAGCTCATATGGACCAGTTATATCAGAAGTTTGATGAAGGTGTGTGGTGAACTAGTTGTAATGTTTGATTCAATATATTAATGTTAAAAATTATTTCAAGTAGAAATGAAATATTTATTAATATAGGAGAAAAATGTGTATTTTGTCTTTGTTTGCTACTGTTCTACATTGTTTTATATATACAGTTTATAAAAACAAAATTCCAAGAATTACTACCTCAAGATATTTGTTTTGCTGATCAACTAAAAAATCAACTATTAGGCTAACAGAAAACTTGGTTTAAAGGAATGCACTAAAATTGTTCTATCAAGGTTCATGGAATGGTACAGACCCCTTGAAAATTGACTGCTGTACTTATATCAGTACTTTGTAAGATTTAGTTTATGTCGTGTTGTTTCACTTGTATTGAATTCACCGTCCAGTTTATCTGTCAGCAATGCTGTTGTATGAAGTATGTGTGCACGTGTCTATATACATAAAGGTGAAATGCAGGACTGTTAGGGTAATTTATTTAACGTAAAAGGTTAAACCAATTGTGAAGAATATCTTCATGGTAACAGGTTAGGCTGAAGAATGATGGTTAATCTCTGTGAAATGTAATTTTGTTTTTTAAGTTTTTTAAGGATTTTTTTTCTCCAGATCCACAGGTTTCAATCAGAGATCTTGATATTCCTGTTAATGCTGTTGCTACGGCACTAAAAGATTTTTTCTCCAAAAGGTTGCCACCTCTCTTTTCTGTTTCTGTTATGGAAGAACTGAGTGAAATATCAAGTAGGTGGAATAGGAAGCCATTGTATTTAAGAAAATACATTAGCTGCTTATTTATGTTGTATTTTTATTGTTAGCTCTCTTTTTTTTTTGAAAAGTATCTTTTGTTTGACTTACGGGATTTTGATTTGTTGTTGGAATAATTCATTATAGCTGCAATCTGCAGAGAAACAAATAGCAGAAAATTGGACATTGTAAGTTCTAGCTGTAAATTGCTCTTTATGTATTAGTTATCTGACAGTATTTGACCTTATATTTTATCACTTCCAGTTATTATCCTAAAATCATGAGGTTTTTATTATTCATGTGGATAAAAGTTTCAGAGAAATATTTAACTTTATTTGAAGTTTTAAGTGTTTGGGCTACAGAGTATTTTTCAAGTGTTGAGTGCATTCCAATGTATGAAATTTCAAAATTTTAGTAAAAATAATACTATTTGAACAAATTAGTTAGTGTAATTTGCAAAGAAAAAAACATTTGTGCGACTCCAAGGAGTACCATTTCTGTTTAGCTTCAAAATATTTGACCATCACAAAATATAAATGTACATTTATATAGTTTACAAAAGCTCTAATTCCTCGAGAACTTAATGACTTGTTGTTTTTATTGTTTGATATCCCTTTCCTGTTAGTGGGTTTATTACTACAACCCTTCATTGCATATGGTCTAAACAGTTAGTAATAAAGTTCAACAGTGGAAGTTACAAGAGGTGTAACTGCTAAATATGATGATAGAATAGGTTATATGCTGTTTACATCATTGTAGAGTAGGTAGAAGTTTAATTAGAGGTGAACAAAGCTATTCAGTGAAAATTATAGAAGATATAAAACAAACTATGGAACTCAGAATTTTGTTATATCATTAAGAATTATTTTCTTCAATATACTTTTAAGGTAAACTACATCTGTGTAAAAGCTACAAAATTCCCTTTTATGTTATCATTTAAGATTATTTAGTTTCTTACAAGTACAGTGGATGATGTTATTTTGATTCAAATACATATTTATTTTAAAAATGTTTATTAAATATAAACAATCAAGTATTTATTTCACAAAAATCATGATACACTGCATGACAAACATAACACTGATGCCATTTTCAAAGGTGATGTTCCAGGTCAGTGGTTCTACAGAACTATTCTGACATCAAATTTATCATAGAAATATTCACAATGTTCGTTACAAAGTATGTTACTGTAATACTGTAACTATAATACATTTAGATAGATTACACAGGTTTAATGCAGCTATATACTCACACACATTCATTCAAAGCATGAAAAATTTCTCGAGCCAGTTACATGAGAACGTCCACACACATTGACAAGCATTCTCTCTCAAATAATAAAAGTTTATATAACCCTATCATATGTTTAAACCCATTCCTGCTTATTAATTTAAAACAATGCAGTGACTTGTGTCATTATGAAACCTGCTCTACTAATAAATAGTGTTGTCTGATTGACAGTTATGCAACTAGTGTATGATTTTACACATTAGAATATGTGGAAGTCTCGAATTCTATGGGATCTTTATTGAGAAGCACAGTCCTATGGTGCTGATAAACTTTTGTCAGTTTTTGCTGCATTTTTTCTGATTTATATAGTCGGAACTGATGACTGTTGCAGATGACTAAATTAATGTACAAAAAGAAATTTGTCAGATAGTATTAGTTGCTTTGAAACTTGGTGAGTGTTTAAAACTGATCTTTCTGATCATCATCAACCAACTAAATCTATTTGTAAAACAAAAGGTGGTATATTTACTGTTTTTGTGAAACAATGACTCACAACAGAATCTATTAGACTAGATACTAGTTAGTAAGTTTATGTATTTTGGTTAGTTATTTTCAGTGTGAGTGGAAATGAATTGAATAATATTGGTGACATTCCTACAGTTTTGAGAGAGTTAATTTCCTTATTATTATTTTACCCTTTTGAAATTTTCATAACTGATGCTTTAGTTTAACGTGTTGGCATGCTGTAAAAATTTTTCATTGAAAAATATTACATTAAAAATATAAACCTCAAATATAATTATTTTTAGTGAATAAGAGATGATAGATGAAAGTTTCAACTTTCTGTTTATGGTACCAGGTATGTATTATTTTGTTACAGATGTTCAAGACAGGAGCTGTCGTCTTTTTGCCCTTCGTGATCTCCTAAAAAAGATACCAAGAGCCAATTTTGAAGTTTTGAAATTTGTCTTTCAGCATTTTGTTAGGTAAGTTAAGATTTTATAAAATATGGAAGTTGTAGTTGAGTAAAGATTTATTGTTTCAGTTACTTTGTGTCGTCTTTGAATTAATATTCATTGGAAATATCTGTCATTTTGTTTTAACAGTTTCTACTCTTGTGGCACACTTTTCTTCTCTGTTGAGCAGTTCTGAATATTTTTTAGTGTTATGTCAGTTTTCAGTTTTATCCCAGTTACAATTTTACGAGAGAGAACACAATTTAGTATTTAATTTCTGTTTTTTGGTTATTAAGAACATTTGTTTGTTTGTTTGTTTTTTACTTAGGGTGGCTGAGAACTGCCGACTGAACAGCATGGACAGCAAAAATCTGGCTATCTGCTGGTGGCCTACCCTTTTGCCTCTAGAGTTCAATGATATGGGAATGTTTGAAAGAATGAGGCCACACCTAGAAGACTTAGTGCAAACAATGATTGATCAGTTTCGCTTCCTATTTTGTGGAGAGGAGGAAGTAGTGATGGTGTGATGACAGTGTCAATCATAACTGTTGATTAAAGTCCTTATTATAGTCATTTGCTCGAAAGGTTTTGTAAAGAGTTTCTTGCTAGCAAGACCTGAGGAATGTCTGCTACACAATAACCTTTGACATTTTCCTCCAAAGAAGTTGCATAATGTAACCTGTTAAGGTGCTGAAGAGTTGTAAGAGCTTTTAAGTATTGTTTTGGTGCAAAATATTTGTGCAAAGCACAGGAAACATGTCAGCCATTTCAAAATAGTGAAAGAAATGGTCATATCAGTATGTAATATCCTTTCTCTACTATAAGTCTCAAGCAAGATTATAATCACTTTACTGTTGTTTCAGTGACAGTCTCCAATGTAGGATATTGTCTCTGTATCGTCAACAAAGAATATAATGCACAGATTCTTCCACCAACCTGTGTGGACTTCCATCAATAGTTAGTGTGTACTTTCTGAGTGTAGAACAATCGAGCTGTGTTCTGCTGCATGATTATAACTTGTTTTTTTAAACACATACATATTTAAATAACTGATGACAACCTAACAAATGGAAGAAGTATCTAACACTCTACATACCCAACTTTTTTTTTTTTTTTGGGCTGATATAACCTTTACTTTTATGTAAACAAACTTTAGATAGTCACAACTTAAGAAAGGAATACCTTTCTACTTGTACTCCCAGCTTTGTGTAGAAGTTGCTAATGTACAGTTGTGTACAAACCAGTCTAGCATCTTACTAGTATGTTTTATAAAGTGTACAATGCTCATTTTGTCTGAGAAAAAGTATTAGATATCTAAGAGCTCAGTTAATTTCTGTGAAAAAGTTCCTTTATTGTAAATAGATAGATTCATCTTCTCTGTTGCCCCATCCACCACCCATTTTTTTCGTTGAATTTAGTATCAAAGTTGTCAAATTTTCCCCACAAATAGGCAAGAAATTGGTTTGAACAAATTGATTGGATAAAAAGTTTGGTAGCTGTTATGATTTCTCAGAATCTCCACTTTCTTTTGCTTAAAGCTAGATGTGATATAGGAATTGAAAGTATTGGTGATAAAAAGTAAAATTATTGGTAATGCTTGTATTTCAATAACAGTTCTGTGTAATCACACCTTGTCTTTAACTGCAATCACATGACCGTGTATGTGTGTGTGTGTGTGCATGTATTAAAAACTAAATTATTCTTTTTGTAGATCAATATTCAAGTATGTTTGCATTTTTTTAATCTGCAATTGTTTGTTAAACTTTTATATATATATAAAATAAATCTGTCAATGAAGATTTATTTTGTTCTAGCTGAGATTAACGTAAAGCAAGATAGAAAGAAACTGAGCATTGTACTGGTATTGATGAAATTTATTTATAGGACTACAGTCCAGTTTGGTTAAAATGGTTTTTGAGAGATGTAATTGTTTTCTTGTGAATTTCAACCACTCAAAATTGAGAGATTTTTAATATCTGTAAACTAGTCTTGCAATCCTCCCCACTCAAAAGAAAAAAAAAGTGCATATATATATGAGTTGATACTCAGTTCCTCTCTCCTCTCTGGTTCAGTTGTTGGGGTCATATACAACTGTACTTTGCAACACCTGACAACAGCATCAGTTTTTTCCAGAAAGTTCCAATGTTGCATTTAAATAAATTCTGGGACAGTTACTTTACTTTTGTTGTACATTTAAGTCACTTGTGATATTGATGTAAATTTCAGTTGTGTACAGACTGATAAGATATCTTTATTGTGTTCTGGCCATTCTTATAGATATCCTTGTAGTTCTGTATTCTACTCAACCTTGTAATCATTGTGGTATGGCTGTAGTACTGGTCTGTAATAGCAGACTTTCACCTACTGTGGGCCGTTCCAATAAAGATGGCTGTCAACAATAATACTCATATCTGCTACTTTTAATGTGATATTGTTTTATCACTCTTTTCTTAACCTTTGTCCAATATCTGTATAATTTTTCATTCTGGCTCGTAAACAGTGAAGTTTAAGTTTAGTTTGATTCATAATATCTTGTATCTTAACATTATACTAAACTTTTCAGTTTATTTTACTTAAAAGAATTTTGTTTATGAAATATGATATTAAAAACACTCAGGTTTTTTTTTTATATATATATATGGGTAATGCCATATAATTCTGTTTAATAAACTAATGCTTGAAACATGGTGGTTGATACTAAGGCATTCTATCTGCAGGTCTTACCTGTACATTGGTAATACTAGATAACTGCATTTAAAAATTTACATGTAGCAATATCATACCATAAATGAATTCCACCACATTAACATCCAAATGGTCTGTTTACAAGACTCGTGTATTTATAATGTTATCTTATATCTTAATTGAATTGCCAGATCACTTTTTATATCGTTAAGTCAGAAGAGTTAAAATGTCAAATATAAATCTGCTCATTGTTATACTGATACGAAATGCAAGCTTTTTAGTTTTTAATAATCAGATTTAAATCTTAAGTTACAAAAGAATATCACTTCAGGGCTAAAAACTGCCTGATTACTCTTGTTACTGAATTAAATTGTCTGTGCTACATGATTACTTATTTTCTATTGTAATGTAAAAGAACATTCATGACGTATCATCCATGTAATAATTTCTACATTCCAACTACCTAATATAAAGATTGGTATGATTTATTTTACTCGGAAAACTAACAATGAAGTAAGAGAAAATCGCTAAAATCAGTCAGTTCAACCCACTCCAAAAATAAGACTGTCTTATTAATTCACCAGTTCTTATGGGTGATGATAAAATTATTTCAAATTAAATAGTAACAATAAGAATATTCAATATTAAGAATAAAATAAATGAATAATATTGTACTATTAATCCTTACCCTAAAAATCAGATTAGTGACCTAAATGAACTTAAATATGCGTTTGATATAGTCCTTATTCATGAAAGTTGATATAAATATCTCCTGGGCTACTATGTCTGCAGTATTGTAATTGGCCTGATGTGCACTGATCAAAGGCCTCATTGGCACTTGATATGGCAGAAGTGGTGTGCTTGATATAACATTATTTACCTTCACTCATAAGATATAAAAATTGAATTTACATTTATAATTAACATTTGAGTACCTTATTTTGACAGCAACAGTGTTTTGATTGTTTGTCTACAGTAACACAAATAGGGGAAAGCTAGTGAACACTTGTAGTATCACATTTTCTGTTAAATATTCTTTTAGAGGATCTTCGAATACAAAGGCAATGTATATTAAAATTACGTTATCTGTGTTTTGTATTCAGTTTAAAAATATTAAATGCTGAAATTTATTTGGTTTACAATCTGAAAATATGAAAAAATTACAAATTACATCTTTGTTATTTTAGAAAATTTCAGTGAATAACAATTAATAATTTGTTCTCAACGAGAAATAAAAACTTGCTATACAAATAACACTGGTTTACAAAAAAATATTTTTTGTCTGAGGCAAGAATGTGAATAGGTGTTTTTTACTAATTTGGGTGTGCTGAATTCAAATTTATAAACAGTTTTGCTCTATCACCTCTAGTTTTCTGGCTTTTAAATAGTCTCATTTTAGTATATACAAAGTATATACGTGCTTATTTCAACAGTTGCAGCAGCTTATTACAGATAAAACAGGATAGATAAAGAACATTGACGGAATAAATATACTTGGATGACACAATGTACACAATTCATAGTACCGCAGACAGAAGTGTGTTTTCTTAGATGATCTGGTGTATTTTGCCTACGGGGTGTCACGCAAGAGCATCCAGCAGAAGTCTCCCATCATGCTGGGGTTCCACTTGCCTTGGTAGTTGCTCTCCACCTTCGTAATGTCTTGGTGGAATCTTTCTCCGTGCTCATCACTCACTGCTCCAAGGTTTGGAGGGAAGAAGTTGAAGTGGGAATGGAGAAAATGAATTTTGAGTGACATTCGGCATCCCATATCCTCATAAGTCTTTAGCAACTTCTCAATACAGGCTTGGTAATTTGGTACGCGTGTGTTACCAAGGAAGCCACTACAAACTGACTTTAACTGCTCTCAGTTCCTTTAAGGTAAGAAGCTCCTCAAAATCAGTATCCTTCAGCACTTCTCGGATTTGAGGTCCGACAAAGATGCCCTCTTTGAGCTCAGCAGCACTGAGACCTGGGAACACAGTAGACAAGTGTTGGAAGGCAGCACCATTTTTGTCCATGGCCTTCACGAGATTCTTCATCAAACCAAGCTTGATGTGAAGAGGAGGAAGAAGCACCTTCTTCATGTCAACCAGAAGATTCTCCTTGACGCTGTGTTCGCCAGGAACGAAAGTGCTTCTAGACCCCTAGTCTTTCTGCTTGTAATGCTGGGATACAGCTCGACTATCCCAGAGACAGAGAAAGCAACAGTACTTTGTGAAGCCCGCTTGCATACCCATAAGAAGAGCAATGACCTTGAGGTCCCCACACAGACTCCACTGGTACTGGTTGTACTTAACAGCTTCTAAAAGAAGCTCCATATTGTCATAGGACTCCTTTAGATGGACAGAGTGTGAACTGGGAATGCTGGGATATTTATTCCCGTTGTGCAGAAGCACAGCCTTGAGACTTCGCTTGGAAGAGTCTATGAAAAGACGCCAGTCTGAAGGATTATGTGGCAAACCAAGGAAAGTGAACAAGCCAGGTACATTTGTGCAGTGGCACAACTTGTTTTCCATGTCGAAAAATGAAGCAAGGTCTTTGTTCCGATTCCTGAAACTGGTGATCCTTACATCTTCCTGGACTAGGTTCCACTGTTTAAGCCGAGAAGCCAAGAGCTCTGACTGCTGTTTTGACAGATACAAATCACGAGCAAGGTCATTCAGGTCTTCTTGCGTGATCCAGTGTGGCTCGTTGCCACTTGTTCCTGAATAAGAAGAGTCAATATCTTCGGAAGAGATTGACTTGGCAGAATCTTCCCTTGGAGGCATTTCTTCATCTGATGAGGAAAGAAGATCCTTATTTACTGGAGGTGTTGGGACATTTTGGCTATTTTTGTGCTTGCCTCAATTTCTTTGTAAACCAGTGTAATCACAGAAATAGGATTATCCTTTTAACGTTTATAAATTATTTTAAAAAAAATAAGCAAAGAGAAAGAACAACTGTAAAAGACTCAAAAATAGCGTTCCTCAGTTAAATTTAAAAACAGATTATAAAGGGAAAATATTTCTGCTCTTTCTTCATAAAATAAAGTACTATTATTTTGAACATGTCGAACAAATATACTGTTGTACAATGTTTCTAATCCAGATATTAATCATGGAAACATTTTAAAAATTGTTCTGCAGCTAATGAAGTTTGGTGTCTCTTTAAAAACCTACCTAGACAAATATCTTAGTGAAAGACAAAGAAAAGTTGTGTAAAGCAAGCTTCAAAGATATAAGTCATAGAGATATAGTAACTTTTCTTTAAAAAAAAAAAGTTTCATAAAAATTATGGAAACAATAGTAAAGATTAATTATAAATTAATGGATTAAGATCACAAATTACTGCAACTATCTTGGATGGACTTTACCTTTGGTGTTACATTAATATTATAAATTTTTGTGTTTATGATTTTTGAAACTCAAAATCTTTCTAGGCTTTTAGGTAACTTTGGTGATTATTTTGAACAAATTAATATACGAAGAGAAGGCTTTTTTGCAGTGAAAATTAGAAAAAGCGTTATTTGAATTTTAAAAAAATGCTTGGAAAGATTCATCACCTACATTTTAATATTCTTCATGTCAAGACAACACAAAATTGATTGTAAAAAGAGTTTCTGCTTCTAAAGCAGTCGCTTTTTACACATTGGCGACATCCAGTACTGTTTTTACGGCATACTTCTTCTTCGAAATATTTTGGTTGCTGAACTTGTTTCAAAATAAATACAAAGTATAAACCATTAATAAATTACCTATTTTTGAGTAGAGAATGGTGGATAAACCAAAGAAAAAAGTAGATTTCTGTTTGTTCAAGGAAAATATTGTGCGCTTTTGTGTGAGGATAAATGGAACTGCTGCTGGGAATGAAAATATTTCTAACCTCGAGGTACAATGTGAGTCTCTTATTAAAAACGTTACTGAAAATACAAAAGATGCATGACTGCTAGAACTTTGATAAGAGGTCAACTGGGGCTTGTAAACGTTTTCAAATATGTTATGGATCAAATTCTTGTGAGTCCTAAAGAGTATTTTTCTCAAAACAAAGACCTCGTTGACAACATACCGTGTTTGGATCCTTATTTTTTCAAATAAATATGAAAGAATCCAAAGTAAATTAATGGAGTTTTTTTGTTTTTTTTTTCAAGAAAGCACATCTGGCTAAAGTAGAGGAGCGGTATTTGAGGACTGAACTGCTCAGTTTTGTGAAAGTTTGACCTCATCTTATTAGTAGTATTTCCGACAAAGATAAGTGTTACTGATGAACTTTTATGAAACTGTTTGAGATTGAAAGCGGAAGAGAAAAATAGTTACTGAAGACGATGCACTTATCTGAAATAAAGTGTGTTTTTTTTTAATATTCTTATATTAAAAAGGTAGAAACGTATGGTATGTCTATACATATCACATTTTCCCTCACATCTATTTAAAGCTGCATATGAAAACATTATACATTCTCCAGAAGTACTGGGGAAAATTTACCGAGGACTAGATGGCATGCTCTGCTGAGTTTTCATCACAAAGATAACTTGATAAGGATTTCCTGAAAACGGTGGACAACATTTTGCTTCAGAATATTTACTCGGTATCACGGAAGATAAGGGCCTCGCTGCACCTTCCGTCATAGATATTTCAACCTCTTGAACATTCTATGTCATGAAAGAATGAAGCTTAATCACACAATTTAGTGCTTACATTATAAAATGAAATACCACCTGATAGTTCAGAAAACAATAGTTGCAATTCCTTTTCAACAGAATTTTCAAGTTCTTAGTTATTAACATCAGTAATATAAATTCATTGTATGCTAAACACTGTTTCTACTAACTCAATTCATCCTGACTCGGAAAATAAGAATTGCTAATATGTTGTTCTCCTACTAACCTTGTAATCAACACATCATTTTAATTTTTTGATATTCGATTACTTTTAGCTGTATCGATCAGGTGGGGTGTTGTCAATAAATTAGCAAACTGCTGGAATTATCTTTATCTATAACTCCAATGTTTCCTCATCTAATGATTTGATATAACATGAAACAGTATCCTTATCTTCCTGGCCAGGTTGGTTGAGGTGTTCGACTCATAATCTGAGAGTCTCTGGTTCAAATTCCCGTCGCACCAAACATGCTCGCTATTTCTGCCGTGAGGGCGTTATAATGTGACGGTTAATCCCGCTATTCTTTGTTCAAAGAGTAGCCCAAGAGTCGGCGGTGGGTAGTGATGACTAGCTGCCTTCCCTCTAATCTTACACTGCTAAATTAGGGACGGCTAGCGCAGATAGCCCTCGAGTAGCTTTGTGCGAAATTCAAAAACAAACAAACGTTATATTCCTCTTACTCATAGGTATCAATCTCTACTGCTGGTCGAGCCAGTGTATTAGAAATGTGTATGTAATCTAAGAAAGCAGCTTAACAACTAGTTCCACACAGTTTTGCGTGCCTTTCGTTCATTATAACTCAAATCTGCCAGAGTGTGAGGCGTAGACCTATCCTACTGGATCCATTTCATTTCGTATTGTTGGCACATAACAAAGTAAGGCCGAGTGTTTACAGTAGTATATCCAATCCTTTATCATCTTGTCGTGGCACTTTTGGTGTTTGACAGCCTTTCCTAGCTGTTCACATGCATTCTCGTGCACATAAACTAATGCAAGTATTCCTCCCAACATATTATTGTGGGCATTGTGAAACATTTGCTATATGGCCATAGATTACGTCAACAAAGAGGATATTCTGCCCAAATTCGAGTATGCTTAACAAACAATATGAAGATTGTTCAGTTGCTCTGTACATCATCATACATATGGCTAATGTTCATCCCAATCTGTTTGCCTAGCAGTTGTAAATTTGGCAAGCATGCGCTTGAAAGTTTGTACTACCCATTCTATTAACTTTCAGGCTCTAGGTGATAAGATAAAATATTTTTTTTCACAACACATAATATCTTGTACAAGTTGAAGAAAAGTTGACTGTCGAAATTATCTCCATCATCCACGTGGGACTTTTCTGATACTCCTAACCTTGCTATCCTCTTTCCTACCAACATATTAGCTATTTGTGTGCCAAAGTATTAACCAATGGATAAGTTTCAGTCCACTTTGTGAACTGGTCATTGGTGACGAGTATATGTAAGCGATTTTGTTCAGGCTTCAGGATAGAACCAATAATATTCAAGCTTATCCTCTGGAAAGGAAATTTATCGGTTATCTGTTGGAACTTACCCAGCCTCATCACACATCTCATATATTATTTACATAATCACTAAACCTTTTGACTCAAATATGGTCAGAATACCTATTGTAAAATGTTAGTGCAAGTGGGATGATTGTTTTCTAGTCTTTGTATTGTGCAAAGTCTGGATAATCGTTTGTTTTTCTGAAGTTTTACACATTACTAGCTGCAACACATTTTAGAACTATGGCATGTGGTTTATAGTGAATGTGCAGCACACTTCTTTTCTCCTTGCTGGTCAAACAAGTGAGCGTGTGCAATGTTCCTCTATCTTTTATGATCAAGCCTTACTGTGCTGTATACAATGAGGTTCAAGCTGAATTTAAGTTCTCTTTCTCTTCCCAAAACTCCAAAAGTGTTAGTTGTGGCATCTATCCATTTGTAGAATCTTCTGCTGTATGGCTTGATGTTGTAAAGGCAGAAAAGGTTTCAACCCTACGTAGTATCCAAAATCGGGACATTCAACAAGAAGTCTTACTATGCCTCAAACAGAAACTGTTTTAGCTAATGCTGCGTGCTTTGTAGACAAAAACAGCTTATTTCCTTTGTGGGATCTAGAAACACATTACATAACACTGATATACTAGTATTCTTTCACAGTAAACTACAGAACACCAATTATACAGGGTAGCCCGTAAGTTCCTACCCATCCATATATCTTATGTATCCAGTGTATCTGTGTGGTTTCACAAGTATTCTTGCGCTCATGTACCCACGTACTTGTCACAATACGCTCTTCAAGTGTAAATGGGCTTACATCGGCCATATTTCTCTGAAAAAAAAGAAACAAATGTATAATACATGCGTAATTGAATATAACATAATAACATATGGAAGGGTAGAGACTTACGGGCCACCCTGTATATAGAGAGGTGTGACTTTCTCTGGCACATGCACTTATGAAGTTCAGTGACCCTTGTTCGATCTGGCTGGCAATGAATAACTTTCCCATAAAACATCAGTTTTACTTATTACGTAGGTGAAAATAACCATTAATTTTTCACAGTAAGTTAAGCCCCCACTTTATTCGTATAGTAATATTACTCTCAAATTGTACATAAATTCTAGAACTGCATCAGAAAGAAAAAAAAAACATTCATTACTATTTCATCATCTGAGTTCTCACAATATTTCTTCTGTTTATAAAATAGTTTTGTAGTTAAATTTCTTTTTAAGTACAAAGCAACTTACAATAACTTAGGTGAATCGAAGTGAAGTTGTACCTTTTTTATGAAGCGTATATATTAGGCTTACGTGTATTGATGTTATTAATTCAGAGTAAATTTAAGTTTGATGATTTTCTTTATTCTACAAAATATTTTTAAATTGTGCACTATAAAAATTGTTTTTCAATAACTAACATATTAATAATTACCTTTAAGCATCTGCAGTAACTTTTTTACACAAATATAAAAGAACAAATGTGAATTTATAATTTTCTTAAGTCTACGGATTTACGACGCTAAAATCATGGGTTCGATTCCCCTCGGTGGACCCAGCAGATAGCTTGATGTGGCTTTGCTAAATGAAAAAAATAGTCGACATATTAATATCCTATTACTATCTAATTATCAGTATTAAATATGTTTAACGCGCAAATATAAATATAAAATAATTTGTCAACTGCTATAACGGTGTAATTGTTTCATAACTTATAAATACACACACAAGCTCTTGTAGACAAATACGCATATATCATACACGTAAGGTGCGATTCGTAAGTGGTGACATCTTTGTTATCAGATGTCCGATAGTAAATGTTTACGAATTGGGGTCGGTAAAGAAGATCTATTTTCCGTGAGAAAATCTAAAGAGAAGTAGATCAGTTGTTGATAATTTCAAGTTGTTTTTATATTGTTGTTAATATGTTAATAAGTTTTATTTTGGGTATATAAATATTTTAAGTTAGCCATTTCCAAGTTAATATAATATGTACTGTGGCACTAATGGTATATATTTATATAGCAATACAGCAATAGTAAAATTACATTAAATTGAAAGGCAAGTGCGTGAAAAAAAACAGATTTCAAGAATTAGGTTAGTGAGTATTACCAATAAACAGCGTTGACAGTTTTTGTTTCTTTTGTAATACGTGCTGATAACATATTGGAAACAACGCCTTTTTGTATGTTACTTCTGTAAAACCTATTTTCCAAGAAGAAGAAGATTATTTAAGAAACGAATTTGTTTGCAAGAGCTAATTCACCCACAGTTTCAGAATTTTCCAAATTACTACATATATATGCATGGGAAAACTTCTGATTATCTGAAATTAAGTTGTTGATGTTCTTCTAGAATTAACCAGTATACTTCAAATCTATAAAGTGTTTGGGTTATCAGTTATAGTTTTAAAAATTGTGAAATTTCATATTTTAAAAAAATAAACATTGTACCATTTGATCTAGATATTACAAAAGGTGTTTTTAAGCTACACTTGGCAACACAATAGTCATTGTGTTTGTATAAAATGCTAGTATTGTAAGTTCTGTTGCTGTTAGCATATCAGTGGACAACTGCTTGTTTTTCAGAAAACCAGGGTGTTTTATAGTGGAACTTGTAGAATATATCAACTTGATGAAAAAAAACATGAAGAGCTTGATCATAAAACTGGTTTTCACACCTTGTTCAGTCTATTAATTATGTTCAGTTGTGGAACAATGTCACAACATGTACATGTAACTTGCCCAACAGAAGCCCATAATTTCAAATCAGTCTGGCCTAGAGAAACTGGAAGAAGAGAGCAAAGTGAGAAAAAAACATTTCCAAATGAAGTGCATAAATTAGGTAATAAGAACAAATATAAAGTTAAATTGGATAAACCAGTTCAAGGTGTTCAGTCTAGAGCTGGCCATGCTTCTTGCTCAAATGAAGTTAAACAGTTTCAACCCATTAAACGTGGGTTAAAAGAACACAACGAAAAGAAGGCAATTTCACAAAGTGAAGGATATGAAAAATATAAACCTTGGGTAGAAAAGTCATATTGGTATGTCAAAGATAAAGGTCTACAATATAGCTCAGGCTTCACTATAGAAACTGGATCAAAAGAGCAAGTTAGCAAGCAGTCAACATCACAGAGTTCAATAGAATCTAGTGATAACATTCAGATTAATGTTAGAGCACATAAACAAAATGAAAACAATGTAGAGCATGTATTTAATGTGAAGGAAATCAAACAGTTTAGGACAACCTGGCCTGATGATGCTGTAGCTAAACAACAAGATAAGAAGAAACATATATCTGACAATGAAATGGACAGTAATGAGAGCTCAGACAAAGTCAAAACCAAACTAAAGTCTCTGTGGAACAATATGAAATATGGCAAGTATTAGTTAGCATATATATGATTTTATGTTTTGATGCATTAAAAATAAATTATAAAATGGGTTTGATATTCATCCAGAATAATAATTAAAAATTGTAACATTTCACTGCAATGACCAGCATTGTCAGGTGACATAAGCAAGCACTAATCAGATTGCCACAAAATCTACTAGCCGTATTAAAATTAAGCAATAGAAAAATTTCTTGACATGTGGAAATACCTTACTAAACTTTGTGCTAATGTAGGTCAAATTTCTTATCTATAAATAAAAATAAATTGAATTATCCAAATTATGGCAGAAATTCTCATAATCCGAGCATGCAATTTTACATATCGCAGATCTAACTCTGAACTTTAAATTTGTTGTTTGTGGAAATATATATAAAATTATAGAACAAATTTTTAATTAGACTACCAAATTCATCTGTTAATATAGTAGAATAAAACTATTTGATTTTAGTATGAATGATTTTTTTTTTCTTTTTTTGGTATAATCTGACACATGACTTTGTATGTGTATTTATGGTTAACCAACACAAAGGGATTAAACTTACTAAAGTTTAATTTTTTAACTTTTCCAGCTTGTTTCAGATGTTATAGAACATATTATATACAATGTACTTGTGTGTATGATAAACTGTTCAGTTTGTTTTATTTGTTTTGTATCTCATTGCATTAAATACTTATTTGTCTCCTGTTAATGCATATTGCACAGAGATCAACTCATTTATAAAAACCTTTTATATTATGGTGTAATTTTTTATACATATTTAACAAACATATGAACTATTTATTGATGAAAGAAACTTTAAAGGTATTCAACTTTCCAGCTAAGTTGTGTGTTTTCTTACCTTTTTATTTATTGTATGATAATATGAAAACATAAGTTAATAAAATTCTGTACGATGGCAAGCTGTTAACTACAGAGTTAATGAATAATAAAATTATTCAACATTGCTATATACAGTTGACCTTAGTTCAAGTTTTTATTACATAATATGTTTTCAAATTAAAATGTTTCCATCTGTTTATAATATTCCTGAGACTACTTTCTTAATTATAGATTGTGTTTAGATAAGCTATATTTTCAGAAATACTTCTTAGATTTGGTTATAAATGGTAGGTAAAAATTATTTTTTAAATTTTTATTTATCAGTTAGGTATTCTTTATTGATATATTAATGACTATTTTAATTTGGTTTAACATCAAGATTAACTTGAGCCGTTCATAATTTTGCTAAAATGAAAGGTAAGAAGTTTTATTTTCGTGTGTAAATTCAGTTAAAACTGTTTTGTGATTTATGTGTATATTTCTAAGCCCATAGTAAAGCCAACGTAGACTTGAACTCCTTAACACATCTTGATTAAGGTGAAATAGAATGACTTCCTTATGAAGTACATTGTTAAGTGGACTGTTACATTATTTTTATTTTAATTCTTTACTTTAGGATGGACTGTTAAAATTAAGACAAACTTCAGCTACGAAACACCAATATGGCTCTTGGGACAAATATACCATAAGAAACTCTTAGGTATGTTGATAGTGTTTTTTATAATAATTCACAAACACAAAAGTAAATTCTTAAGCACTGAATGAAAGAAGGGATAGATTAATTTACAACACAAATATATGTCTACAGGTAAAAGGAAAAAAAAAATGTACACTTGTGATTATTATTTTTGTTTAGTATAATATGCTGCTACCTCTTGCATTATAAACCATCCCTTGAAGTGTTTTGTATCACTACTAAGAGAAAAATAATATTTGAATACTACCTGAGATTATAGGTGTTCCAAGAAACTGAATCAAACCTTCAGTGTCTAAATGAAATGAATAATAATACTCACTTCATTTTATAAAATAATAGGTAACACAGCCACAGCTGTCAAAGTACAAGTTCTCCAAGTTATTTGGAAAAAATCAAAGAACATTACATAGCTTAAGCATTATCATAAAGCACAATATGCCATTCAGTGGGAGAATAACTGAGGTAATTAATTATGAAAGGACTTAGAGGTACTGAAACCAAAAAGGTTTACTGAAAATTATATGAGTTTTACATAAAGAGGGGGGAGAGAAAGTGAAATACGATTTGACAATTATAAAAAGTAATTATAACTCAATGCAGTTTTATGTTATTGTTCAATGTGTGTTAAATAAGCTTTTAACTCCTCTCTTCAAATCATAATCATGGTAAGTAATATGTAGTAAGATCAAAGTTTAAAAGATATGATAAATGTACAGAATGAGATTTTTACAAAAGTAACAATACATCATCTTTCATTAAAACAACTGAGATGTAATAACTTACACTAAGTTACAACAATTGAGAAATGTGTATCATAATTTTTAAACTATTTTATTATTGCAGACAAGTTAATTTTGAACACAGAAGCTAAAAGGTTGTTTGATTCTGAATGTTTAGATTAAAAGGTCATTTTGAGTTATTATTATATTACTCGCTTCACAGATTTAAAAAAGAAAATTGTTTTTGATGATGCTTAAATAAAATAAAAGAAAAAAACAATAATTTCTCACAACTGACCAATCCTCAATGTCCTCTGATTTTGAGAAGACATCCAAGAAGAGTGCCAAATAATGGTTTACTGTTGCTATTATTGGATTATGAATATTCTAAACCTCTCTTATCATGGTGATTATGTGAAAAAGAAAATGTTAAGAGATAAAAGAAAAGTTATTGGATAGAGGGGGTGGTTACAAAAGCTCTTGTCCCAGTGCCTTTAAATCCTTGTATCACCTAAAGACAACAGTGTGTTATTTTATATTACTGGTGAGAATACTGCCAATTTACTTTATGCTAAAGTCATGAATGTATTGTAAAATAATATTTTTGTATATGTAAATTTATGTGATATATATATATCCTTCTATTTTCAGTAAGTTTAAGTTGTATATACTAAAGAATAATTATACTGTAGAATAGTGTAATCAGAATGTTGTTATCATAGAGTCAGCAACTGCAAGCATGGAGAGATTTAAGCAAGATTTTATCAGCAGAATATGGTTGACATACCGGAAGGAGTTTCCAGTATTAGCAGGCTCAAGTTTGACCACAGACTGTGGCTGGGGTTGCATGCTGCGCAGTGGACAGATGATGCTAGCTCAAGCCCTTCTTTGCCATTTTTTGGGTAGAAGTTAGTATATTAATAAACATTGGTTATGTTTAGTTCTGGAATGGTTAGATTAGTTGGTTTGATTTAATACATATTGTCTTTGAAAAGTTCTGGAAAACAATGAAAGCATTACTTTAAACCAGAGCATTATTATGAGTTAAAGTATAAGACTTACTGGAAAAAGATATTGGTTTTCAAATTTCTGGATTAAGGAATATTTTTATTATCACACTTGTTTCTTAAAAAATAGTAAAAGCTAATTTTCATAAACTTGTATGAATTGGTTTCTCTGCCTGTTTGTGAATATGCTGAGAAAACACATGGTGAGGTTTCAATTCATGGACTAAGTGGCTTTTTTTCTCTTTTCATAGGCTGGAGATGGCACAGCTCTCAAACAGAGAGGACTGAAATTTTCCATAGAATGATCATCCGATGGTTTGGAGATGACATGCACCCACGATGCCCTTTTTCAATTCATCACTTAGTCGCTGCTGGACAGAGTTTGGGCAAGAAGGCTGGTGATTGGTATGGGCCAGCTAGTGTGGCATACATCTTAAAGTAAGAATGTGTCTGTTTTGAAAACATTGTTCCCGAAGTGAGGTTGATTTCTTGTAATTTGTCAAAGGAGATATTTTGAAGCAGATAGAACTATTTAACATTTATTTTCTATGTGTGTTACAAAAATATGTATATATTTAATACCATTCAATAAAATTAGGAGTTCACTTTACCAGGATGCCAACTTTTAGGCATTATTGTTTAGGTGTATTGTAATTTACACATCTTAACACCGTAGCCACAAAGTCACCTGCTGGCAAGTGATGTCCAAGAGTATTTTTCACTGTATATCTCATCAGTCGCTGCAAGGTATTAACAAAATATGCATTTATAGAAAACGTGATTCAGTATGTGTATTATGTAATATGTCACGTTTCTTCTCTTCTGTTTTTTTTATATGTGTGGAAAAGAAATGCATGAAAGAAAATCAAAAAATGTGAGGCAAAGAAATTTGTAGTTTTTTAGTAGTAGTATTTTCTGAGTGACCAAAAATTAAATGAAACATTAGACTAAATCAATAAGAAAAATTGAATTAAGGCAATAGTGTATAATATTTATGTTGATGGGTCATTTTGAAGATTTCTATAAATCATATTATAATAGTTGTAGAAATATCTGAAAATGAAAAGATTTTTATACAGAGAAAATTGTGTACCTTCATTATATAAAAGTGCTAAAATGAATGGAGTAATATATAGTATAGTAACATTAGTTAATATGCATTATATGTGTTTATCTGTTATTTCAAAGTGAGTTTCAAGGTATATATAGGCTTTGGAAGTTCTTGAAAATCACAAATTTTGTGGTGAAAGTCCTTGAATGTGTTTGTGTGCTGAACAAAGTAAAAATATATATTTATACAGTAAAACCTGTTTAAGGCGGAATCACACAGGACCGAATAAAATTTCTGGCTTAAGTAGGTTTTCTGGCTTAAACAGTGAACATGCATTTCTTTAATTATATATAATTTTTGAGTGGAACATTATACTTGCTTCACTCAAGGGAAGTAAGACATTTGTGAATAAAGTTATTATACTGTTTATGCTATATTTATTAGAATAAGAACTAAAATAAACAATCAAAATATACACAATTACACATAATCTTAATCAAATTTATTTGAAGGAAGTGTCCAGTTTTAACTGTTTCGTTTTTTAGTGGGCTTTATCATGCAGTTAAAAAAGAACATCAATTCTACGGCATTTTCATGAAGTTCGTTTTCCCCCTTCATTTTTGCATACAATTTGATAGTGTTAATATAACATAACACATGTGATGAAGTAGGAATTTCTATATCCTCACTATCATTTCCATTTTGTTCATTTTCTGAATCTCTCACACTGTAGCCATCTTGCAATTCTATTATAGATTTTAAATCAATTTTGTCAGTTTCTGTTAAAACTTTCTTGTCAATGTTCACAAAACTTTCTGTGTTCACAGAATCATCTGCATCAATCTTTTCGATCAGAGTTTGGATTTCATTAGAATTTTAATAACAAACAACTCTTCCACAATCTCCGCTATTATCAAGAATAAATCCACAGTTTCGAAAACACTTTATTATGCATTTCATTGAATAACTTAAAAATGCAATTGCATCTAACACAATTTTCATCAGTTGTCCATGTTTGCTATAATATGCTGAAGCATCAATTTTCTGTATTTCAATTTTATACAACGTATAATTCCACTATCTTGTGGCTGTAGAACTAATGTTGTACATGGAGGTAGAAAGAATAAACAAACATTTGAAAGTTGAACTTTTGGGTGACAAGTTGCATTATCTGGGAAAAGTAGAATATTCCTGTTTTCTTGTTCCATTTTTTTTGTTTAATTTGTTCAAAAATTCCTCGGATATAGCACTTGTCATCCACGCTTTATTATTTGTTTTCCATTACACAGGAAGTAGATTCTTCCTTAAATTTTTGAAACAGCACAGATTTTCACTCTTACCTAATACCCATGGTTTATCTAGTTTTCCATCAGCAGATGTGACCAAAAGTATAGTCTCTTTTGAATAGCGACCTCTGAAATAATAACCTTAGAAAAAAGAACAGAATATATTTAACCAATACATACTGCAACAAAATGTCTGAGAATTTATTAATATTTAAACAAATTATTAATTAAACAAGAATTTATTAATATTTAAACAAATTATTAATTAAACAAGAATTTATTAATATTTAAATAAGAAATTAATATTTAATCAAAAGCATTTTTTTCCACCTTATTCAGGTTCTAATCCTACTTGTTGATAGATGAGGTAGGTGAAAGATAGTTTTCCATCGATGTTACGCATGCAAGAGAAATCTTAAGATAATGCTGCAAAATTTTGATACTTCTGGCTTGTACAGGTTTCCACCCTATGCAGTTTCTGGCTTAGACAGGTTTCACTGTATATGTAAAATTGTGAAATGTCTCTATATCACCCTCTGTATCTCTTTAATGGCTAGTCTTAGGGGAAAAAAAACATGTACATTAAAATAACTGTTTTCAAGAGTATGCTACAGGAAAATTATTCAACTTTTTTGCTGTTCCAAAAGTTTCATATTGATACAAATATTGTTCTGTTGATCTTTGTATATGCTTAGTGGTCAATCTGAGTAAAAACATATTAAGAACATGAATGTTTCTTTTTGTAAGGAAATTTCATGAAAAATTGGAACTTTGTCTGTTAATTAATTGAAAGAAATATTTGGAAAACAGGAGCATGAATGGAAAAAAAATCATAAAGAGAAAAATGTGTCTGGATGTATATTTGTTGTTCTTCAGTTTATATATATATATATTTAGTTTTTCTTGTTAGTGTTATATACATAAATGAGTTTATTGTACCATATTAAATAAAATAAATTATCTCCTCTATGGCACTTTTTATAGAAATGATAACTCTCAAAAAGAGCTGAGTTTAGTAGCAGTCTTTTCTGGTACTCAGTAAAATTACAAGGGACTATAGCACCCAGTGGAAAAAAATTCCATGGTTACTTGATAAACTTGATAATTCTGTTGTGCTGGATACGCTCATTGCAGTAAAAAAACACATTTTTGTCAACAATGCATTGTTGTCAGTCCACTTTGCTTAAAAAAAAATGCAATGCGATTTTCCTTGTTGAAATAACACATGGAATAACAAAAATGTGGTTGTAAACACCCTACTAGACAATCTCTTTTCATATACAGTATTATTCAAGGCATTGAGTTGGGTGCACAGTTTTTATTTATTCTTCATTATTTTTAGGAAATGTACCATTGAATTATTTCAACAGGCATCTGGTAGTGAAGTAACATACACAAATCCATATTTCTTCTTTGGTGGTATTCATGTGTATGAAATTCTGTACTAATTAATTTAGTTCCAAAACAAAAAAGGTGTTCATTAACTTGCCGCTTTTCATGGTATTTTTTAATAATGTGTATGTATTTAAACAGTGTTAACATTATTTTTTATAGGCAAACACTTCAGTTGTCAGCAAGCGAACATCCACTTTTGGACGAAATTTGTATATATGTAGCTCAGGATTGTACAAGTAAGCTGAAAAAAATCGTACTATTTTTCTTAAGAGACAATTAGTCTGTATAGTTCAGTTTTCATGTGAAATGTTTTTAATGGAGTTATGTTTCATGTTAATAATGAAACAAGCACAACTTTAATTTCAATTTTAAAAGGGATAAAAACTGTAAAAGTATCAGAAAATATTTCCACCATCTTTTCTCCTACTTACAAAAACCAGTTTTGGTGTCTTGTTAGACAAACTTCACTACCAACAAAATTAATAATTGTTCATATTGGTGAGAACTATTTGTTCTGAGATTATATTCCATCTTCATAGTTTTACTATCTTCCTCGCATGTCTACCAGAGATATTCACATGGTGTTAACTTAGAGACAACCCTCACCTAATTTAACATGAAATTGCTTAAGTTGCATTATTACATGAAGATAGATTATCATACAACAACAGTCCTCCAACAGGAGGGTGACATATCTCTACTCACTTTCCATCATTACATTTTATCCTTCTCAGTATTGTGTTGACCAGACATATTTAAATTTTCCATTTGAATTCAGTTCATTAAGATTTTTATCATAATTAAACTTTAATTTTCACTTTCTTAGGATTTTGTTTCAAAAGCTTTAATTTTCTCAAATTATCAAACAATAGTGATTTATTCTTAAATCTGAGTGAATGATACTGTTCACAGTTAGGCCTTATTTCTACTATGACTTTTGGAGAGGCCTGTTAACTGTAATGGTTATTTCAGCTGTTGTTTATTGTGTTATGTTGCTTAACAGATCTCCTACTCCAATCCCATTGGTCAAATTTCCTTCTCTTCATTTGGGAATGATCTTTTGGACTATGGCCTTTATCTGATTTGTTTTGGGTAGTACCTTACCATTTGTAAAAATGACCATAACCTTTCAATCTCTTTCTTGATTTCATTATCAAGTATGTTTCTTTATCTTTTGTTTGTGTTTTACCCCCTATCCATGTGTGCCCACAGGAAGTTATAAGAGGGGGCTGTTTGCTCCCTTACATTTCACAAAAAAATTGCACTTATTGTAAACTTATGTTAAGTTATGTAAGCTTAACATTGTAATTTAACTATGTTTAGTCATTTTTATTAAAACTGCAAATTTATGTTTGTGTTTAAGCACAACACATACTCATTTAGTTTGTTGACTTACTCTATAAAAGCTGATTCCTTACATAGACATTTTGACCTTCCCCTCTTAGAAATATTTCTGTGGTTGCCCATGATCCTTAGTTTTCTACTTGCTAGTTATTAGGATTTCTAATGTTTTCTTTCTCTAGTAGCTCCTTTCTCATGCCCAAATGCCTTGTCCTTCTCATGTTTATGATGACTTTGGTCATAATTTGTAGATTTTTTTTCTCTTCTCAATTCCCTGTCATTGTTATCTGTTTGGCCAACTTAGGGACTGGTCCCCTTACCTTTTGTTTCATTTTCTGATTTCTTATTTTTGTCTTTTGTCTCTGTTCTTCTGTATTCTTTTTCTTAACTCCACCTTTTGTTTGAGGCACTTATTAATGCTCCATATGGGCTTCTGTAGATGTTCATTTCCTTCTCTGTTTGTCCTGTTCTACTTCTTTTGATCTATCCATCTATGCTTTGTTTCTCTTCTCCTGGGAGTTGTTGATTCAGGTTATGTTTCTCTCTTCTGTACTCTTTTCTTCCTTCTTGTTCACTTGATGTTCGTCTGGCTTCTTTTTTTCATTAGATGTCTTCAAAGGTGTTCTTTTCTCACTGATGTCCTGGATTGATAATTTTATGGTTTCTGTCCTCATTATCTTCCCAAATATTTTTCATCTGTTTCAACTTTACTCTTTTTTTTTGTTAGTCCACTTCTAACCTTCCAGTTCTACATATCAGACCTTCCTCTTTCTTTCATCTTCCCTCTTCAATCATTCTTCTTGTCAGTGACTGTAACATACTTATAATCCTGTGAGGTGTTGTCTTGGAAGTTAACATTTTCTTTACCTCAAAATGTATTTTCAGTAGGTACTCACCTCTGCATGTCTAATATCTCCTCTTTCTGTGCACCTTTTATTTTTACCCTGCCTCATTAAAGAATGAAGTTTCATGAGCGCAAGTGCGTAGGGGGAGTTATTGCACGTAGAGGTATATCACCCTCCTATTGATGGGAAGCTTTTATTGCACAGTATTGTAATCATGTAGTAGTGCAATTTACATAAATACTTGTGAAAGCATGTGGGAGTTGCTGTGAGGATAGTGGCAATGAAGTTTTTTTGATAGATGTGTGAATAAGATATCTAATCTCTGTAGAAGTGAATATTTATCAGAAATACATTTTACAGTAAAGAAAATGTTAATATACAAGATACAACTACTTATAGAAAAGTAAGGCTCCAGAAACTGATTAAGGCATGCACTGACACATCAAATTTTGTATCAAAATGGATGCTTGTGCTCAACTTGTGTATGAAGTTTGTTGAAACCATTCAGATAAATTACAGTCCTCCTCAGAACCTTTTTAAAGATGCTTTCATAATTCATGTTCATCGTTATGTTGTTGAATGTTGAGTTAAATACAAAGACCTTCTTTACTGTTAAAGTCTGTGTGCTTGAAAATGGTTGAACCAGTGATCAAAATATCATTCTTGTTTTTAAAAAAAATTCTTCCTTAGTGTTAAAGCTACAACTTGTTAAAAGTTGTAACCCTTTCCATTCTATATAGGTAATTATGTAGTAAAGCCTGCTTTTAACATTAGTTTCATAATTCATTTATAGTCATTTTATCATGAAAATTCTAAAATATTATAAATATTTTAATAAACATTTTCTTTTCCTTGTTTTACAGTTTATAAAGATGATGTTATTGAAATGTGTACATCTTCACGGAAACATTCCACTGAATACAAGTCAGCTTTCCTGAACAGTATGTCACACTCTTGTGAATCAGCACGAGGCTATTGGAATCTTCTATCTGAATCACATGATGCTTCAAGTAATGCAGCAGAAAGTCACTTAATGTCAATCCCAGAAAATCAAGAATCAGTAAGACTGTACTGGAATCCACTTTCCACGTTACACAGTTCTTCCGCCCAAGATGTAGAAAATTTTTTGTATTTACCAGAAAACTCACAACCAACACAAATAGAAAGATATAATTTCCCTAATTCTCATGATGTACATTTCTCCATCCAGAAGGAAAGACATTCTTTTTCATATCTTTCTGAGAATCTTAAATCATTACAAGTGTCTCACTTAAGTTCCCCTCATGGTGAATGTGCCCATCATAAAGAAAATGGTGCATGCTCTATTCAAACAAAACAAACTGGGCTTCAAGAAACAGCTATCAACACATTTAATCAAGCATGTAGTGATAGTGGAGGAAGTAAGTGTCAGGAACTTCAAATGGATGGTGCACATAGTACAAATAATGTTAATTCTATGGGCTTAGAACGAACTAATTTCTCTGAAACTCATTTGAAGTCTGGTATAGAAAACAAAAGTAAATTATTATTTCATGAAAGTAAAAATGAAGGAAATTGTGAGAATTTCATGGACAATGAAAGAACTTTGTCTGTTCAGGAAAATTCATTACATCCATCTTATGTTAAAAGATTAAATTCTGATCCTTCCACCTCTGGTGAGGATTCTCTGATTCAACATCATGACCATGCATCTCCAACCTCTCTTCCTTTTGGAAGTTCGGAAGATATGATTGTTTCAACTCAAGAACAGACAGGAAGATGGCGAGGAGTTGTAGTCCTTATACCAACAAGGCTAGGGGGAGCCAATCTTAATTTCATGTACATTCCATGTATCAAGTCACTTTTAAGTCATGAAAATTGTATTGGTATTATTGGTGGTCGACCCAGACACTCTCTGTATTTTGTTGGCTGGCAAGGTGTATATTTTGTATTGTTAGAGGAGACTTATTTTTTAAAGAATTCTTTAAAATATTTATTTATTCCTTACTAATGGCCCGGCATGGCCAGGTGGGTTAAGGCATTTGACTTGTAATCTGAGGGTTGCAGGTTCAAATTCCCCGTTGCACCAAACATGCTCGCTCTTTCAGCATGAGGAGCATTATAAAGTGACAGTCAATCCCACTATTCATTGGTAAAAGAGTAGCCCAAGAGTTGAGGGTGGGTGGTGATGACTAGCTGCCTTCCCTCTAGTCTTACAATGCTAAATTATGGACGGCTAGTGCAAATAACCCTCAAGTAGCTTTGTGCGAAATTCAAAACAAATAAAGAAACAATTATTCCTTACTATTTATTTCTTGTGCATTGATGCTTTATTTTACGTGTATGAAAAGCTGTAGATTTCAACTAATCTTTCTTAAGTTGTAAGTTGCACAGAAAGGCATTTAACTTAAATAATTTCTATTAATACACAAGGTAAAGTTGTAAACTAATAATTTAAAACACCACAGTAACTCGGTTGTTATTAATAAAATGGTAGATGAAGTTGTGACATAGAACACACAGCAGAGTTTATTATTTGGATAGTGGTTTTATAACAATAGCTGAATGTGGGATATAATGTATAAACTGGGATAGGATAAAAGTGCTTCTTTTCTTATAGTAACAGTTGTTGTAAATTTTAATGTTTTTTTCATAAAAATAAGGTAGTGATTAATAATAGTATATTAATTTCTTAATATTTGTGAAGAAATATTCAAGTAGGGTAAACTAAACTTTATACATCAAAATCTCTTAAAATTAATATTTTTGATACAAAGCCAAAAACGAAAGATGTTGTATGTATGTAAAGAGCAAATAAGTAAACTCTGGTATAATTTATAATGTGGAAATGAAAAAAATTGCCCTAGTAATAAAGTTATCACTCAGTTCTTCTATTTGAAATGTAGAAATTAGCCTATTGTTTTTACCATAAAATCTAGGACCAGCATTTTATTGTAAATATATAACATTTATTGTCCTTTAAGTTATTTGGGGCTAGAGGTAAATATTTATCACATACATTTTAAGTATAATAATCACACTTTTCACAAAAAATGATTGTATTTCTGTCTTCTAGAGGATAAATTGATTTATCTTGATCCACACTACTGTCAAGAAACTATTAATGTTCTTGTTCCTGACTTCTCAGTACAGGTAAGAAAGATGATACAACTTTTTAAGTTTGGTTTTAGTTAAAATATATTATATATCAATCTTGTAAAATCATTCATTCAACTGAGAATCTAAGCAATCAGCACAATGAGAAAGGTGAAATTCCAATGAGACATAGGGGTTACAAATTCATCATTATTATAGCCTGATTAGTATAATAAACTCATGCAAAGATGTATTTACAGTAAACAGAAAGATTACAGTTTTTGATATGTGTGTTGGTTTGCTTGGATATATAATTTCATTATATTTCAATGCTTTATTTTTGAAATCATATGATGTCATTATAAATTAAAAACCCATCAGACAACTGTCATGTAGATTAAATCTTCATAGAAAAGCCCTCTAATGGCTCAGCAGTATGTCTGAGAGCTTATAACATTACAAATATGCTTTTGATACCTGTGGTTTGCAGAGCATAGATAGTCCATAGGGTCATTGTGCACTTGACATCAAACAAATCTTGGGTCTTTTTTTTAGAAAATTATACATTAAGACACTTTCTGCACCGAGTTATCTTTTGTCAGATTAGGAGCTGTTTTATAAGAAAAATAAAATTTTGTTTTGAAAAAAAAGTAATTTAAAGTTTATACATTATACAGAATAATATGGACATGATAATGTCTAAAAGTAGGTTACAACAAACAGAATTTTTTTTCTTTTCAGGATTTTGTTTAATTAAGGCAATATAAGGTGATAGTTTTAGCAAATATATATTCATTTTGAAATGTTAATTTTTCAGTCATTTCATTGTTCATTTCCTCGAAAGATGTCCTTTACTCGCATGGACCCCAGCTGTACCATTGGTTTTTATTTTCGAGAAAGAGACGAATTTTTAAGTTTCTCAGAAACTATGAAAGGGGTATGTATATAATGTCATTAGGTTTTTATGAAAAAATAAAGCATATAACAATCCATTAATATACATTCACAAAGCACCTACACATAATGCAACAAATAAGCAATGAATGAAAAAAAAACATGCCCAGATCTCAAGCATTAACTTCAGTCAAGCTTAAAAAAAGATTTCATAAAATAATTTAAGATGAGAAAATGTTTTGCTCAAAAATAGTGAAAGTTTTCATATTGAAGATATTCAAAGACAGTTCACTGTTTAACATATAAGTAGTGTGTATGCAAAATAGCTGATTTGTTTTCAGGTTTTTCTCTTCACCTGATTGCTTGACATGCCCATATATGTTTCAAGGCTCTGCTTATGTTTCTAGAGCAAGTGTTAAATCCCCCAGCAGCTTACTAAACTTTTCCTGGGTCCTCAGCCTAAGTATTAAATACCATTCCTGTGTCTGGCTTCCATATGGTTATAGGTCTACTATAATTAGGTCCAGGAGAATTTTTCTGTACACTGATGTTTTCTGTACTTCTTTAGTCTTGTTATAATCCCTTCATACATCTTGAATATCTTTCCAAATCTTGTCTTCAATGAGATTTATATTTATTCTTAGTTTTTCTTTAAATATTAGATATATTTCTTTTAACTTGTCACTTAAATTTCATCTTTTGCAATAAAATGTTGTTGAATACTTCACTTTGACTGCACTTTGCACATTATGAACTATCACCTGACTCATATTTATAACTAATAACTCATCTAGATAGTAGTTGAACTAACTAAATCTTAACCTTATGTGTTCTGTAGCTAACATCTGAATGTAAGTTGCATTTACTTATGAGTTTAATATTAAAATTAATAATGGTTATTCTTAATACATTGCTAAGTTATATTTTATTACTTTTATAACTAAAGTAGTTTTAATTACTTATTAAAACTTATCTCTTTTTATTTAAATTTTGCTAAATTGTGAACAGCAAGCTTTTGTGCAAATTCATCTGTAAAAATAATACATACAAAAGTATATATATAAAAAATCTCATAAATATAAACAATGTTACATATAAGTATTGTAACAGCTTGATAAGTAGAATATCTTGATCTCAAGAATGAATATTTCATTAACTTTCTATTACGTAATTATGTGGCCACATAAAAACTACTGTTTAAATCATAAGAGAGTTTTACCAGTTTTACTTGTATATTTTAAAGTTTCTTAGAGACTTATTTTGATCTGCTAATGAAGGTTTACATTACCTAAGTATAGGTTAGCTTGTAGACATATCACTAAAAATGCTTAATTTGTTTTTACATCATTATGCATGAGAAAATTTACAAACACTAATTTCTCATTACATTTCATGTTCACCCATTGTCTGATCAGGACACACAGTAGTGTGTCATGTGATCAAAATAACCTACCTTAAGACCCACTTTATGTTATTAGCAAGATTGATAGTTAAGTAATATTCCAAACTCTGTATTTCAGACTGTGATAAATCAAAATATTATGTCTTCAGTGGATGTGCTATACTGGACTCTAACTTGACATACCAAATTTCAAGACAATCTGTTAAGAAATACCTGAGATGTAACATCCCCAATTTTGATTGAGTTCATTCTATTTTTATTTTTCTTCATACCAAAAGTACAGAAATCATAGAAAGTTTAGATACTGATAAAATGTTGATAGAAAATCATATATAACTCTCATGGAATTTTTTCAAATTTGTTATTTGGGTGGATCTTTTCAACCTACAATTAGGAGTCTTGTTTGGTATAAATAGAAGCCACATATACAAAGTTATTTAATAAAAACCACTCAAATTGCCAAAAATGTTTTTGTACACCTATGCAAAAAGTCACAAGAACTAGTATCCTAATATTTTTACTACAGCTTCACCTAAGAGTAAAAGTAAACTGTTTCAGGTTTTCTATCATTCAGGGTAAAGATGGATGACTTAGAACAGCAAAACTAAGGTGAAAGGGTATGCAGATACATAAGTATTGGTTAGGCCAAGCAAATTATATTATCAGTTTGTAGCTGAAGTTTGCAAAAGAATCATACAGGTGGATAGTTATTATTGATTATTCATTGTCAACTTTTAAGCAGAAATTTTTTTAAATTTTATGAAACTCTCCTAATATAAGAGTGTTTAGTGAGCATCACATGATATGAACTTAAGCAATTAGCATAAGTAACAATGCTTAATACAGCTGTATCAAGTGCATACATGAAAAAGTAACCATTAATCTAGTTTCTATAGTGTTACTATAAAGGAATTATTAACATTGTTTCAGAGAGGAAACACTGCCATCATAAATTTCCGAGAATCTGGTTGATTTTGTAAAGAATGTGGCTATTTGTTCCAAATAATAGAATTGGGGTCCTAAAGTTAATGTTGGTTACTACTGACTGTCTCTTTTTTTACTTGCTGAAATTTGTTGATATATGTTGATAAAAAGTCATGAATAGAAGTGTAGCCAAGAAAGAATTTATTGAGCATGTGACTTAAAGGAATGAAATCAAAATTGGCAGCCAAACTGGTAGCTACACTTATAGCATTGATAAGCACTTTACAGCAAATATTCATTCATTAGTTAACTAAGTTGCTTATTTTGTTTTACTCACCACCATGTCCCAAATTGACCAAAAAGTGTGGCCTGGCTAACTAATGCATGAATATTTCCTGTAAAGTGCTTATCAATGCTGTAACTCTAGCTACCAGTTTTGGTTTCATTCCTTTAAGTTGTACAATCAATCCTTTTTTGATCTCTCATTTTTTTTTCACAACTAAGATTTTTTTTATTAGATAAATGTAGCATCAGTTTTTATTTTTAGTTTCTTCATAAATGCAAACATGCACAACAACCTTCATGTCTCCTTTAGGAGATTTCTCACATGGCATGCTTCCTTTGTAGAAAGCTGCATATCGTCACCTGGATTGGCCTAATCAAGATTTACAGTTTAAGCTTGCAGATCAGAAGAGTGATTTCAAACAAGCTTTAAATAGATGAAATCCATTAAATCTTTTGGGCAAATTATGAATCTTCTATCTTAACCCATTTACTTAGTGAGTGTTTCATATAATAAACTGTGTTTTAAACTTTTTGAACATATTTGTTGCTTTGTTTTTGGATTGTTAAGGTACAATCTAAAACACAGCTATAGATAAAACTAATATGATGCATAATGTTATAAGAAAGAAATTACATGACAGATTTTGGTATTTCACTTAGATGCACTCTTGTTTTTGACTGAGTCCTAATAAATGATTAAACATTACAATGAGATCTCTTCATAAAAGTTTAATGCATTAAGACAACTTTTGTTGTTGTTTTTTTGTGAATTTTCTTATCACTAGATGCTGGTCCAGTCCCATCAACAGTCAGAATATCCAGTGTTTGTTGTAGCAGATGGTCACTGTTCAACAGCATTAGATACATCTGGTACATATTCCTGGAGACTTCTGGAAGAAGAAATGAAGTTAGAAGATTGTAGTCAATCAGTAGATTTCTTGGATAACAATGGAGAAGAAGGATTAGAAAGTCATGACTTTGTACTATTATGAGGTTCTTGTACAAATCATTGTAATTTAATTACCAGGAATGTTTTCAGTGAAGGGCACATTATAGAAGACAACAAATTATTTTCTATCAGTCAGCATACCAATAGTGTAAGATATTTTGATAGTAGGGCACATACATATGTCAACTTAGAAAAACAGTTCACAGTCATTTTTTCTTATCTGTATTGTATAATGGTTGTAGGCCAATATTAAAAACTGCAGTTAAAACTTAAAAGTATTGTTTGACTTTTTAAGTAATAGTGTTTGTAAACTGTGTGCTTTAAAAGCTGTTTAGTTTATCAAAGGTCCTATTGTATACTGAAAATAATATTGTCAAATTTTAACAATATTTTGACACTTTACAGCACATTATAGTTAGTAAGGAAATGGGTTTTCTTTTCCAGAGCTATAGGTGCACTCATGTGTTTCATATGCCTATTTCTTTGTCACCATTATTGTGATTAATTTTGTGTTTGAAGATGTTAAATGGTATCCTTGATGGTTGTATCTTTAAAGATATTATTGAAGTCAAAGTACAATTTATATACATGCTGTTATTAATCAGTTTCAATATTTTATAATTGGTTTGAGGTATAAGTTATTTAGTTTGTAAACAGAATCAAGAAATATTCAGAATATTTGATAAACATAGGTGATATCTTGTATCAACTGTTAAAGCCTCTGTAGCTAGTTTTAATCACTTAAGGCTTTCTTGATACACAGCATATAAAAATACAGCTTTTTTGTATTTCACCCTTTTTATAACAATGACAAAGGTAGTTGCATAAAATTGGTGTATTTTGTTTCAGATTTTCTTTGGTAAAATGAATATCTTCAAGTTATTTTGTCTTCTCTCCCCCACTGTAAAACAACAACAACAACAAATAAATATTTAAATAAAAACCAATATTATGTATTGATAACTAGCATTATCTTTGATTTTTATAGTATCCTACCTATCACCCCTTTTTAGGTTTCTGATTTTTATAAATTGAAGTTATACTTCATATATTTTTTCTTTTGTGCTTCAGTGTAATTGTAGCAAGTATTCACTATTGTTGTTTTTTTTGCAAAGTAAATAACTGTTTGAAAGATAATTCTGAAATTGAAGTAGCTCCATTTTTTCTGAAGAAATTGGAAATAATTTCAACATATTTGTTACTTTTTCAAACTTTGGCTTTTGTGTGTGTGTGTGAACATACTCACTGAAAGTAATTTAAATTTCAGCTCAAGTGGTATTTACATCACTGACTGGGTGTCTGACAAAAATCTTGACTTTGAATTCTTTGACCCATGGAAAAAAACCAAAAAACTTCACTGTTGGTTCATGGAATATTATACTAAATTCATTCAAATCTAAAACTGGGCTAACACTACAAATATGCTTGGCCTGTAAATGTTATTTTAGTTACAAATAAATTTATCAGTTTAAAAAATTGTAACAAGAAAATATACAGGGTGTCCATATGTTATTCACCCCATTATAAACCTTTATAACTTTTGTATTATATGAACTATCTTAAAATGGTTTGTGGCAATTAATAACACAACTCAAGAAATTTTTGTTTTTATTGAGTAAACTACCACAGTTCAGTCAATAATTCAGTAAGCTTCTGCCTTGATGTTTTATGTGCTACCAATGTGGCTCACATGGAAGTTTACTGAATTATTGACTGAACTGTGGTAGTTTACTCAATTAAAATAAAAATTTTTTGAGATGCTTTATTAATTTCCACAAAATGTTTTAAGATAGCTCATATAATAGGGAATTTACAGAGGGTGAATAATTTATGGACACACTATATTTATTGTTCAAATTCCAATATAATTAATAGTATTTAGGAGCTGTTGTTTGGGTGCTCACTCATTCTGAGGGCCGTTGGTTTGAATTTCCGTCCCATCAAACATGCTTGCCCTTTCAGCCATGGGGACATTATAATGTGAAAGTCAATCTCACTAATCATTAGTTGGTGCCAAGAGTTGGCAGTGGGTTGTGATGACTTAACCCCTCCTCTCTAGTCTTTCACTGCTAAATTAAGGATGCTTAGTGGAGATAGCCCTCATGTAGCTTTGTATGAAATTCAAAACAAATACTTAGAAGCTATTTATATATATCCAAAAGGTTTGGTTTTAAGATTTTCACAGACATGGAGGTGACTTCTACATCAGCACTTGTTCTACTTTACATATTCCAAATGATGAATACACATGAAAAAGATGTTTATTGCAAGTGTAACAAAATATTTGTGAATTTTTTTATAATAAGTAATTTTTTGTATGTTTGTTTTAAACGAAAACGATTAAAATTATATATGAAGAATATTAAACTTTGTATATACTTTTAATTTTTTTTACATAAGGGTAAAGAGACCCTGAATCTATAAAACTTCATGTATAATTTATATTGGTTTTCATATATTACTAAAAATTATTGTGTTGAACAACAGCTTTGTTTTTCATCAGTTTATTAATTTTTTTCTGTTATTTGAAAGATAGGAAGTGAATATAATTTAATATTTACAACTTGCACCATAGTTTAAGATGATACAGAACGAATAGAATGACTTCTTTCTACTGGGACATCATAGATTGAGTAAGGTACAAAATATATAAAGAATAGTTGAAAGTTGCAATATTATAATAAAATTATTGGTGTGAAATAATTTCATTGAACAGACATTTTTACATTAATCAAGCATATAGTGATCAGCTATACTAAAATTTATTTGGTCTATGAAGTGGCCATAGGATTCTGTTTTTTACCTAGTTATGGTACAATATAATTCCAGATATTGCCACTTTCGAGGTTTTGATCTCGAATAATTCTGGTTCGTTGATCATGTATCTAAAATTGAATAACAAACATAACACACAGACACATATACTGAAAAAGGTTTCAAAAAACTTTCCTATCAAATCAGTAGTTATATTTCCAAATATTAAAACGAAATCTTCCCTGGATCCATCTTATCATTGAATTTAAATTTGTTTTGTAAATGCATCCAAAAATTTCAAACAAAATTAAAACAACGTATATAATGTAACGTATGGCTTTCAAGGTTTCAAGTAATTTTTATTTTCAAAATGAATAGCAATGGTCATTTCAGTACAAATGTTTTTAAGTAAATGTTATTGGCCATGCTGAATCTTCTAATATCAAATAGTAATCTGAGGTGATTTAACTTTACATTAGTACGTCTAGTGTTTATTAGTAATTAAAACCTGAACAAAGTAATATTTAAATATCGTGATGTGTGGTACGGTTGACAAGAATAAAAACTATTAACTTGTGTAATTATCTTTCACTACCATGATTCAAACAAGTCACTTGGAAAATGAAATAACAACAGAAAAAAGAAAAAGCTTGAACGAATTTGTGAATTTTATTATTTTAGAACTAACCTTCTAAAGAGTTCTATTAATTCAGTGGTTACTTTATTGTTTTGAATAAAGCTTTCTTTGATAAAATTTGCTTTATTACGAAGGCTGTTAAAAAAATACGCGGACTGTTTGAATTGCGCGGCTCCAGTTGGTTCCAGGGGAATCCGCTTGGTGTCGCTAGGTTCGTACAGATCAGCTGATTACGACGCCATTTCCCGGTTGCAGATATCTTCATTTGTGTATTAGCTACGCGGTTTTAAGTGAAGTGCGATTTTTTCGTTTGGCGGATTTCAGAATGAATGACCTGAAGGAGCAACGACTTGCTGTGAAATTTTGTGTTACACTTGGAATATCTGCGACTGAAACTTTTGCTATGCTTAACACGGCTTACGGTGATGTTGCTATGAAGCATACGGCATGTTTCAAGTGGCATGAATGTTTTAAGGATGGTCGACAGTCCATTGAAGATGATGAGCGTCCTTCCACGTCAACTGACGACCCACACGTCGACAAAATCAACACCCTGGTGCGGGCAAATCGACGTCTGACTGTCAGGGAGCTTGCTGAAGAGTGTGGGATATCAGTTGGATCTTGTTACGAGATTTTGACCGAAACATTGAAGATGCACCGCGTTGCTGCGAAATTCGGCCCTCAGAACTCGTGAGTTTTTGGCGAAACACTCGATCGCTGTTCTTCCCCATCCCCTACTCACCTGACCTTGCTGCTTGCGATCTTTTCTTGTTCCCCAAACTCAAAATACCCTTGAAAGGAAGAAGATTTGAGACGATTCCCGAGATTAAGGCAAATGCGACGAAGGAGCTGGAGGACATTACAAAAGAAGCGTAGCAGGACTGTTTCAACAAGTGAAAACACCGATGGGATACGTGTGTGCGTTGGGGAGGAGAGTACTTTGAAGGGGTCCCAGACCTGTAACTTCTAAATAAAGTACATTTTGTTTTATGACGTCAGTCCGCATGTTTTTTGAACAGACCTCGTATAGTTAAGGAATCCACTGGTTATGTTGTGAGGACGTAATTTAAGAAAACAATGTTTTAACAGTTTAAAAATTGTTACAACATTCTTATATTTCAACGTATTCTCTTTACTTTTTATCAAATTTCATGTTTCCTAATTTATAACAAATAAACTTAATCATTAGATTTAGTGACATTTGATAAAACATGCTATAATTTGAATAAGCACTACCGTGGATGGATAAAGCCTAATTTACACGTTTCAGTATACAGTGTACGAATGACGTTCTGTTGTCTTTCAGACGTTATTTTTGATTTCGTTCTCATTTGTTAGATCTGATATGCTTCATCACTTCACTTGTGTAGGTTTGTTTGTTTGTTTGTGCTCAAGCGCAAAACTACACAATGGGCTATCTGTGCTCTGTCCACCACGGGATTTGAAATCCGGTTTTTAGTATTATAAGTCTGCAGACATGCTGCTGTGTCACCAGTGGGCGCTTGTGTAGGACTGTTATGGGAGAAACATCAATAAGCTAAAAATGTGGATTTCTTGTTTTAAACGATTGCTTTAATATTGTTATGAATTTTCAAGTAAGTTCATGTAGTCAGTTTTATAAACCTCTCCAAGATTCCTATGTAACATCATGATATAAAAAGTTTCGATAAATGGCATTTTATAAAAAAAAATTACTCCCACTTCTTCCCAGTTTGTTTGTTTGTTTTGAATCTCGCGCAAAGCTACTCAAGGGTTATCTGCGCTTGTCGTCCCTAATTTAGCAGTGTAAGACTAGAGGGAAGGTAGCTAGTTATCACCACCCACCCTCAACTCTTGGGCTACTCTTTTACCAACGAATAGTGGGATTGACCGTAACATTATAAAGCCCCCACGGCTGAAAGGGCGAGCATGTTTGGTGCGACGGGGATTCGAACCCGCGACCCTCAGATTACGAGTCGAACGTCTTAACCCACCTGGCACTGCCGGGCTCTCATTCCCAGATTTTGATAAAATATATCAGGTCACCTTAAATACTTGTTTGGATAAAAAGCTGGCTTATTCTTTTTAAAATAGCGATTTTATTTTCTTACCGTAGTCACGAGTAGTTTTTCAGTTTAGTAGTTGTACTGTTACTTGGAAGCCATTGTTTGTAAAGTGACAAATGTGACGTAGTGGTAAAACGAGGCTAGTTTTTATAAAGATTATAAAAGTTTATGTTCCATCGAGCTTCTTCGGAATTCACATGTGATTACTCCTCCCCTTTCATACAGTGGACACATATTCTACTTTCTTCGGTATCGTTCCTGCTGCTGCTATAATGTCGTACTTATAAGTAGCACTGGTAGTTGACACCGCAAGCTTCTGGAAGTTTTCTCTTGTCAGTGGGAGTCTCATTGAAGATAGAAAAATTTAGAATCTTAAAAGACTAAATTGTGATATTTTAGATGAGGGAGCTGCCGAGAGAATGGAGTTCTTATTGAAAAGGATAATGTAAGAAATCTAGCAAACGAACTGAAGAATATACCATTTAAAACAAGCACTCGAATGTTTTTGTTTGTCTTTTAGAAATTCCGCATTCTCATAAATATAATTAAATATTAACTTATTTTTACCTTCAAATAGTACATGCACTATCACATTGTTAGCAAAAAAACCATAAGATAGTATTCTGTGGATATGAACTAAAACATAAATTTAAGATTGGATAAATTAAATGATAATATATTCTGCCAACTGATATTATGGGAATGGACAATACGTTAACATAGATATACATTTTTTTTCCCTAACAAACTGTATCATAAGAAGTGATGTTTGTTGTCGGAAGTGAAAAAGGAGGTTCTAATTGTCATACTTTGCTTATGCGAGACATTATATCTAGCTGATTGGTGGGGTGTGGGCCAAAAGATGGTTATCAAAACTGCATATTTTTGAATTTTTAAAATTTGTTGAATATTTAGAAAGGATTAGGTAATGATAAAACTCAGTTAAAATATATAGGTGAATTGAAGTTCGAAGTAAAGCACTAAGTGAGAATGGATAGAACAATGGCCACTCACTTTAAGGTTTAACCGTGTCAAAAACCATCAGACATAATATTATCCTGCTCATTCCTACATTGCTTCCTTACTTTTTGGTGCTCCTATACCTAGTTTATAATTTATTTGTTTATTTATTTTTTACATTTGTCTCGAAGCTTTTCTTTTTGGTAGTAAGTCCCAAGATTGACTGGGTTCTAGGCTTGTCCTTCTCATAGCTTTTCTTAAAGATATCTCTCGACATTTTTTGGCTTTTTGCTCATATCTTTGCACCAGTTTTTCTCTTTTTCATATGACCATGGTGGAAGCCTTTTCATTGGTGGGGTTAATGCCTAAGACTTGTTTCTCATACTCAGCGTAATTACTTCTAAACTTGTCTCTATCTTTGCATTAATGCTATGCCTGGCATGGCCAAGTGGGTTAAGGTGTTTGACTCGTAATCTGAGGGTCACGGGTTCGAATCCCTGTCGCACCAAACATGCTCGCCCTTTGAGCCGCGGGGGCGTTATAATGTGACGGTCAATCCGACTATTCGTTGGTAAAAGAGTAACCCAAGAGTTAGCGGTGGGTGGTGATGACTAGCTGCCTTCCCTCTAGTCTTACACCCCTAAATTAGGGACGGCTAGCGCAGATAGCCCTTGAGCAGCTTTGCGCGAAATTGAAAACAAACAAACAAGCATTCATGTTCTCTTCACTGAGATAAAGACTTTTCAAGGTAATAAATATAATTTTTTTTTCTCACCCTCTCCCATTGTGTTTCCTTGAAAGACATATTTAAAATATCGGAATGTTTCGACTACAACCTTAGATGTCAAAAGACCACATTAGTTTGAAAACAGTGCAATGGTTAATTGTACAGCTTATAGTTCTTATCTTGAGCCTAGAATGCTCGAACAAAGCCGTGTCTGTCTTCCGTAGTGGTAGCGTTCTCCCCAACTTCTCAGGCACCGACTGCTGTGATAAAATTACTTTGTTCAACCTTCGAGCTAGATATATATAGAATCGAACACTTCGCCTTCAGATATTAGATTATAGTTAAAACCTAGATATGTAGAGAATATACATGTTCCGCGTTTTTTAATCTAGCTGATACTGTTGCAGGCTGACCACGTAGCGCGTGCACATAGGCAATCATGCACTCGCAAGTGATATTAGGGTGGGCTGTCCCTTTGCAACTCACAGAACGAGTCCTTTTTCATAGAATATAGCTACCAGTGTATTGTTAGCTCGTTAGTAGTGTTGTAAAATGGTTGTTTGTTATTAATTGTTATTACAAAGGCTATAAGTAAAACTAATAAAAACGTTTTTAACCAAGGTAGCATAAATCAATCATGTGTATTTAGATTTTACTAGGTAAAGGCAAGAGAGAGCTATTATGCCTTTTCAACAACGTTAATCAGTCAGTCAGATTTGTTGAATTTTTGATTCTGTGAAATGTTTGTTTTTACTGTTCCAACTTCCTCAAGTTTCTGGACTTGGTTTGTTTACTACTCAATAGGCTGTGTAAAGTGCTTGTAAATCTTGTTTACATACTTTTTGCAGTGTATTTGAGATTGTAATTTGTGTTTTACATTTGGCCTATTTCCTACAATGAATACTATCGTACTGTACTACACTAATCGTATATGCATATTACATTAATCTGTAATTTTTCTATTGTACTGATCCTGTGTATACACGGCTCTTTTATTTATTGTATATTACATTAATTTTATGTACACAATGGATATCCGCTTTATATATTACAGTAATCTTATGTACACAATGATTTTCTATACTTTATATATTACACTAATCTCATATATACAATGACCTTATATGCTTTATATTTTACACTAGCCTTATGCATACAATGGAATTCTGTGCCATATATATATTACACTAATCTTATGTACACAGTGGATTTCTATGTCTTATTTAAGCACTTTAGTAATGTAAGAAATTATTTATCTTTAAAAAGCATGATAACTCTTCGAGTCTCATTTTCACCAAAAAACTGTTTTTATAAGGTTCTTGATAAATAAAGATATATTCTGTGTTTATAAAAATAAGATAAAACACACTCGCAGCGAGAGGTTGTTTACTTGTCACTCAAGTACATGATAGCTATCTTTGATAAACTAGAAAACTCTATAATGTTCTACAATGAATCTGTGAATTAAATTAGACATTGGCTATTCTAGGAATTTTGATTTGGAGTGACAGTTTGGATGGTAATGTTTTATTTGGGGGCGAGATTCCCTTCACCTTTTAGAATTTTAAAAATTAAAACATTACAATCGGTTTAGGTTGGCATATTTTGGCGTTACATATTAAATATTAAGTGTTTATTACTGTCCTGGTTTACTATATAAAGTAAGTGATCATAACCAATGCATAGAAGCAAATAATTTTCATAATTTTCTTTCAACGCATTTATTGTTACCCTTAAAAATTTGCACAAATTGGAACATTTATGAAAGTTTAAATGTATTCTCAAGACGGCTGGTATGGGTATTAAAATCTTTAACTACGAAGGTCGAAACGTTGTTCTGTACTTTATTTTAATTAAAGTTTTTAATACCTATATCAGCCATCTTAGGCCCGGCATGATCAGTTGGTTAAGGCACTCGACTCATAATCTGAGGGTCGCAGGTTCGAATCCCCGCCACACCAAACATTCTCGCCTTTTCAGCCGTGGGGGCGTTATAATGTGACGGTCAATCCCATTATTCGTTGGTAAAAGAGTATCCCAAGAGTTGGCAGTGATGACTAGCTGCCTTCCTTCTTATCTTACACTGCTAAATTAGGGACGGCTAGCGCAGATAGCCCTCGTGTAGCTTTGCACGAAATTCAAAACAAACCAAAACCAGCCGTTTTAAGAATACATTTTTACTTTAAGTGGGTTTCTCGTCATTATGAGTGTTTCATTGAAGGGTTCAATGTCACAACTAGATTCTTAATTCTTATGGAACACCTTGTTTTCGTGCAGCCTGATTTAAATAGGTACTTTAAAAAAGTGTAAAACAAAAAGAAAGTGTGAATATCTAACCTGGCCTGCTTCATTCTACCACATTAGTACTGTTCTTCACAGTATACGCGGATCTTTATATAATCCTACCTATAACATCGTCTAATGACTAATAAAAGTCCATTAAACGACTACAACAGTGAAACTTCATCTTAACTTTTGAGACAGGTTGCCACTACGCATGCTTGACTACATACAATCTGATGGAGGGACGGTACATAAAGTACGAAAAAGTAATATTTATGAGGGTAGAAAAATTTAAAAAATGAGAAAGGCCAACATTCGTAAGCGAATGTAGTATCTCTTCACATCCCTCTCAAAATACAGTATATTTAAAAAATAATGGTATAAAAGTTAGTTGAAAGGCCATAAATTACAACGTAAGTCCTTCAGAGGGATACACACTTAACATAGGATTAACTTAAAGCTTACTTGTGACAGATAGCTTCTGTGTAAATACGATTATTCATAATAAAATATATACAGGTAATTTATGGAAAAATAAGGCTTATTCTTCGATACGATATTCGAAATTTCACGTAGTTTGTGAATCGAAACATTTTTTTAAGAACAAACCCTTGTAACGTTAACACATGTCTAGATTCAGGGCTCCTTTTTATTTACATTACGATGTCCCTCCCTTTCGACCCCTGTAAAATCAAAAGACACAAATCCCATATCTGTCTGCTTCTTCATGACAGTTGTCACAAGATATGTAAGCATCATTTGGATTTATGGAATAAACGTATAAGGTAATTTCAAACTAAAGAATGTTTTTGACCTATGATCCGCTAACAACAACAACAACAAAAAGTATATGAACATGAAGTGTCAACATCGACCCAAAACGTCACCCGCTCTATGAGAGAAACACAATCACAAGTTTCTATGGTGACTTTAGTCTGAAAGTCTTTCATTTTTTCTTTACTTTTTACGGAATTAGCGATGATATTGAATGAATTAATATCGATCCTTTCTTTGACAGTATTACGGTCTTTGTTTAAATGTTTTTTGATGTATCAGACCGTTATATACAAGACAAATCATTAGGTGTAGGTTTTCAAGCACTGACAATAAGTCTGTAAAAACAAGTGCTTTCGGTTTCGTGTAGTAGAACTTAAAAGATACTAAAACAAAATCATACTAGTCCTGATCCTAGTATCTCAGCCGAGGTAAGAAAATCTCCCATAGGAGGGATAGCTGTTCCTCTGATACCCACGCTCTTGGATTTAGAAAATTTTCGTACCGGTAAAAGCTTCAGTTAGGTTGATTTATTGTTGAATATTTTTCGTTTAGTGAGTGTTTCGCAAATACACGTGAAGAACATTATTATACGTTCCATACACTGTGTATTCTACATTATCATACGTTCCATACACTATGTATTTCACATTATCACTGTTTGTTTTTGAATATCGCGCAAAGCTACACGAGGGCTAGCTGTTCCTAATTTAGCAGTGTAAGACTAGAGGGAAGGCAACTAGTCATCACCACCCACCGCCAACTCTTGGACTACTCTTTTACCAACGAATGGTGGGATTAATTGTAACATTATAACGCCCCCATGGCTGAAAGAGCGATCATGTTTGGTGTGACGGGGATTCGAACCCGTGACCCTTAGATTGCGGGCCCACATTATCATACGTTCCATACACTATGTGTTTCACATTATCATACGTTCCATACACTGTTTCACATTATCATACGTTCCATACACTATGTGTTTCACATTACCATACGTTCCATACACTATGTGTTTCACATTACCATACGTTCCATACACTGTTTCACATTATCATACGTTCCATACACTGTTTCACATTATCATACGTTCCATATACTATGTGTTTCACATTACCATACTTTCCATGTACACTTACAATTCTCGACTCTCACGAATATATTATTATAGTTTGTTCATTTGGAACAAAGCTGTTTCATAACATCTACTCATCTTTATCCACCTTAACACTAACGTGGTAATATTCAATTGTCCTCTTCATATCATATTGTTCCTAGAATAAGTAGAGATTCATCTAATCTTGATAACGCCCTATTATTGCTAGAGTAAGTATTGATTCACCGAGTGTTTCTCATATATTATTGATGCTAGAATATAGATTCATACAGCCTTACTTCTATAGTACGATAAAAAAACTTATAACCTGAGTGTTTTCGAAAGAGCTATCGTTCTAAAACATTCAGGTTAAGTTCTCAATTTGTATCAAGACTTACTGAAACTACGTTTTTTGTATGTGTGAATTTTGACATCATGAAAGTACCAGAGCTAACACACGGATTCATGCTTACCAACATTATATTATTGCAATCATAATTTATGCTAGAGAATATTCATACTTCGTAGAGGCTTGTAATGTGTACGATATATATGTATAATGGGAAACAATAATTTAGTATAGTAATATATATATGTATAATTATGTAGAAATGAGAATAGTTAAAAGTACTGCAAACCAAAAGTCGGAATGGACTTTTCACTGTTTCACTGGACCTGTCCAGTGATGTAGGCAACAAAAGAATCTTATCTATTACATTGTTGTCTCAAGTGGAAGAAGTGTTATCCAATAACAAACAAGACTGCCCTTGTCAGATACAACTTTATTGTCACAGTATTATCAAATAACATTCTAGCTTAATGGAAATAAATACTGTGGGTGTTGGTATTTGGGATAAAAAAACAAGTATAACAAAAGACTTGAACTTCTCAATTGTCATGACATTATAGTGATTTTATTGTATTGCTAGTTATCAGAAAAGTAGCTGTTTCTGACAGGTACGATTATATTTCAATCTTCAATATATATTTTCGAGAGAAAATTTTCCATGTAAAACGATTTAGTTGCAAATCAACTCAAAAGTATTGAATTGAATTTACACAGGACTAATTTTATTAAAATCTTTAAATCATTTAACCATGAACTTATAGTTCATACTATGCTTAGAACCATTACCTAAATAAGAAATCACAAATATTGAAACGAACAACATACAATAAGAAATAGGACGAATAAATGATATAAGCCTTAATTACATTAGGTGATACATATTTCATGGTTTTTGAAAGGTTTCGTTTTCCTAATTATAGTACGTTATTCAAGTTTACAAACATTACCATAAAAATAACATTCATGTTTAAGATTTCTTCTCACAACCCTAATCATCGTACCTTCAATGTAATTTAACTAATTCATCATTTTTTTAATAAGTGATTTTTATAATGGATTTCCAATCTTTAGAACTTTGATACATTTACCAAGAAATATTAACATTACATAAAAAATATATTTAAAGTTTAAAAATACGTTTCAAAAAATAAAAGAGGTTCCTGGTTGTTACTGTCGTAAATATAAATACGCAATTCATGCTTGATGATTTTTGAGAAACAAAAGTGAAGCAAATATACTTAAAGGATAAATATAACCACGACACCACTTTAATATATATATCTTATCTAACGAACATGCATTCTTTTCTACTTATTTTTCAAAAACGTTTCTTTAGGATTAATGTATCGCGAATAAATTAACAGCCAGTATAATACCATCAGTAACCGAGTCATTAATGATCTCTGTCAGATCCGATAGCCACCCTGACAACATAAAAATATGAAAAAAAAGAAAGAAACGAGACTCTATAAATACTTTAACTATGAGTCATCATTCAGGGTATTTCATGTAGTTATAAACATAACACTATGTATGTATTATCTCCAAACGACAAAGCTTGTATATTACATTTTGTTCAGCACAATTCACCACCATTCTTTACTTCTTCTCTAACACGATATGTATATTGAATATCCAGTTATTTATTTAACCGGACTGTATTAACGGATTCTTAAGAATTATCTTACGTTCAAAGTATCATGGTTAACTGAGACTTAAATGTAATTTATCCATTCTATGTATTGGTTGTTTTTGCAATTTTATTAGCGAAAAGCTACACGATGGGCTATCTATGTTTGTTTACCGAGGGGAATTTAACTCCACATTATAGCGTCTTAAAGTCCGTCAGCTTACCGCCGACTCACCGGGAACCTATAAGCGGGCGAAATGTAATGTATCTGTTATGGTAAATACTAACAAATTGGTACCAGCATTACGTGACCTCAACTGGGCTTAGCGACTGATTTACTATGACTGAATGAAAAGTAGGATTCACGAGTGCAAAGTAAGTACACTGCATTGTACATGCGCATATATTTCTTACGTGTTTTTTTTTTTTTTTCACTGAGAGCCACGCGTTTCTTCTACACGAGACTCCTACAAGTTTAAATTTAGTTAACTTCGACGGAAATGAAAATTAATACAAGCTTATGTAAAAAGATCTTATACGCACCGTTTTTTCTTTTTTACTGTGCATGAAAATACAACTTCAGTAATAAATTAGAATATTAACAAGAAGACAACGCTTTCAGATGTTGATTTTTTTTTTCTTATTATTAATTCACGAAACAAGGGTAGGAATGTCATATACAAACCATCCTCGTTTTGAACCTCACGGAAAATGAAAAAACGTTGCTGCTGGAAGCAGACGAACATGGCGTTATAATTTTATGTTTATATCCTATTTCGTTTGCTAATGTGATTCTCAAATCATCAAATGATAGTAATTATTATTATATTTTTGTTAACAAAACGTTGAAATTTTGATAATAAAATTTCTTTAGTAATTATTTTAGAAAATATGGGCTTATACCAGGGCTCGATTAATTAAATGACTGAGAAGATTAAACTATCACAAATTAGGCATGCTGTCTAAAGCTAATTATTACCCACCTTATTATAGCAGATTTTAGGGTTAACAAAACAACATGCAACTGTATGGTTTACTTGAACTTGATGGACAGTTACAATAGAATATGTTTTTGCTTACTCTCTTGGTATCTATGGTTTTTTTGTTTTTTATAATATTTACATCAAGAATAAATTCCTTAATGGCTATTTTCACACCGTATTTTGAAACTAAGAACATACTCGTTCAAGGAACCTACTGACTAGACAACACACCCATGTAATATTTATATATATCAAAACCATTACCATACCCATATATAAGATACCATATCGTTTATAATTATGATTTCACCACATAAATTCTATAATAGATAAAAAATGACCATTTCACCTTATTTCAATTACCAATACTCGCACTCAATTAATTAAACATTACCTCATTCAATATCCAGTATTACCGTTAATTACGAGTCTATAGCTCAGTTACCACCTCCTAGAGATTTGTTCATTTTGTGTTGTTGAAAGCACAAGTTGATTCACAATGAACTAGTACGAAATATAAAGTTCAAGAAAGCTAACTGTTGATAAACCTCTTCATGAATGGAAACTATCACAGACTGAAGCTTTCAATATCCTCAAAACTATTTCACTCAAAGACAAGTGAAAAGGCCTAAACTAGTTTCTAATAACAAAAACGTTATCGTGAAAATAAAAGTAAAATAAACTTTCAGTTTGAATATTACTAGATATATTTAACCTAAACATAAAAAAAACAACAACAAAGAATAGCAAAACAAAAGGCAAACTAAAAACAGTAAATTCATTTCTGACACATTTTATACAAAAGTTAAACAAACCCAAAGCCAAATTCCAACATTAATTCTCTCTAGCCGAACCAGTTTTGGTGGTCCTGTCCAGTGGCGTCGTAGTAAGTTTGATCGTAAACTGAAACGTCAAAAAATAAAATAATAAAAAACAGAAGAACGGGACCGACTTACTAATCGACAATAACACACTCAGACAACTTGTACATAAAATACAAAATATAAATTATGAAATTAAAATAATAATGAGAAAAACCTTGAATTCACACATAATGTTTAGTAAGGTTTTGACTTTTGTTGTAGGCCTTTACTGGAGTCATTCTTCTCGGTGTGCCTGTGTTTGTAAGTAATACACATAGTTCCAATATTAATTAAACAAGTTCACTGAATCTTTATTAAAACAGTGAGAATGAAATAATTAACTGTGAATTGTCACAAAGGAACAGTGTATTTAATTAAGACTGTCACTAAATATTATTGTATTAATAAATTTATATATTTTAATAGTAATTTCAAAACCTAAGAACTTCTATAAATGAATAAGTGAGGAAAATGCCATTTAATTTTGTGGATGGAGTTCAAGTAAACATTATATCGTTTATCATCTCTACTTGATAAAAAAATGGCAGTCTTCCTTACTGAACACAATATAATTATTGGTTATTTCATATTAATTTTTTGGTATAAAGAAGTATAATAAGCCGCATATAGTTTGTAGGGTTTTTGTCCGAACTACATCTGCATTTCGCGGAGACAGAGCTCAGATCGATACTCAGAGTTAATAAAATTGAGAACCACTGCATAACCTATATATAACATGTGTCGTTCATTAAGCCATCAGTAAACATGATATACTTGTCTTTAACAAGTATCTTTTCTAGCTTTATCTCAAGCATCAAGTTTATTCTTGTTTAAAGACAAAACTAAGTCGGTTAGTTTATTAATTCAGTCAAACTGAAAATAATATGCGAATGAAACGTATATCGAAAGTAAATTAAAATATTTTTCACACAACTATATTTACGAAACAGGATGAGTATACTTCACTAATCAACTGTGGATTGTAACAAGCAGGAAGATTTAGGTGATGTAGCTCAGGGTCATATGCCTAATCCTAATAAGCAGGGAGAAAAACAAACATTAAATTGTTTTAAGTTTTCACACAGGAACTTTTAATGTTTGTTTTTGAATTTCGCGCAAAGCTACATGGGGGCGTTATAAGGTGAAGGTCAATCCCACTATTCGTTTGTAAAAGGCCCTCTAGTCTTACACTGCTAAATTTAGGACCCTCGACCCTCAGATTACGAGTCGAACGCCTTAACCCATCTGACCATGCCGGGCCGGAACCTTTGATAACCAGGAACAAATAGATGTTATTTTGGTTTTAATGCGTAAACGTGAAAGATAAAGTAAAAAATAATAATTCACCTCGACCGTCTGCCACACACCAAGGGTAAGGAGGTTGAGTGATTATACCCACAGGGCCATGTTGATATGAAAAGTTGGGAGGAGGTGCATGCACAACTCCAGGTCCTGAACTAGATGGTATTGGAACTATGCTGTGACTAGGTTGTTGATCGAAACCTGTTAATAAGTTAACTTATTATAAAATGTTATTTTAAACATTGTCATTCGTATTAGAATTTATGTTTCTCCAGAAATACCGTGTTTATATATTCTGGAAGAACCACGTTATCTTCTCTTGCTAAAAAAAAAAAAACAAGACAAAAAAACTAAGCTGTTACTAAATAAAAAGAATAACAATTTTCTAATTTTCATGGAAGGTTTACTTAAAGCTTCTTAGAAGTCATCTCCTACGAAGAAAGCACTTTCGTGGCGAGTAGATATAATAATACATGATAATTCAATGATAAGTTATCCACACAGATGAGACTTAAGGATGAGGGACACTAATTAACTTCTGAATAACTTTAGATAAACAATGCCGTGGATTATAATTTTGATAATTGAAAAGTAAAAGGTATTTAATAGAAATTTAGATCAAGACATAAAAGTTATAAGAAGTTCCTTATAAGTAATTATAGTTTAATAAACATATTTTGCTAACTAAAAGATAA